>NC_053426.1:106243847-106312044 GCF_007990345.1 Gossypium hirsutum
AAATGGAAGGTTTTCAAAGTAAACCAATATTCTGTGTTTGGAGACTCGAGAAAGTCATACTCTAACATACGGGGCTTTGATTTTTCTCGTTGGATATAAATAACCAAAAATCCTTTTAAAATTGAAACACGTGAATTTCAAAAATAAAAAAGGGGGCAAACTTATTCTCCATGATTCGTAGTGTCATGTCCTAACTCACGGGACATGACTTTTTGTTGCCTCGAGATAAGAAGGTCTTCAATATATTTCGACTTATTCAAGCAAATTTTTAGGTAAAAATAACATAATACAAAGAGGGATCGTAATTTAAATTCTTTTCGAGTTTTCAACTTTCGAAATTAAGACATTAATTAATCACCTAGGTACCAATTTTGGGCGTCACGAAGGTGCTAATCCTTCCTCGTACGTAACCAACTCCCGAACCCGCTTTTCTGAATATTGTAGACCAAAATCATCGTTTTAATAAATCGAACTTCTTATTAAAATGATCAAATTACGAGGTGATCCAATCACACCTTATATAAAAATGATGGGTGACGACTCCCAAGTTCGTTTTCGTTTTTCAAAAGCAAAGTCGACCCTTTTTACAAAAAAATGGTTTCGACAACTTGGCGACTCCACTAGGGACCAAAATAAGAGAGTCAAGCCATAAGTTATTAACTTTTGTCTTTGTTGAAAATTAAAAATTTGGTTTAAATATATGACCCCTTCATTTCATTCATCTTTGTTACAATTTTCATCATTTTGTTCATATTTGCTTTATTTGAGTCTTTTGATATATTCTCGCATATTGCATTACATGACCATACGATTATATCCTTTTAAGTGGGAATGAGAAACTATTCCTTCGTGAGGTCCTCACCTCCGTGTAGGATAGTGGATCGCTTTTGGGATACATCCGTACCTATGTCTTCGTGAGATTTTTCATCTCCATGTAGCCATAGGGAAATGTATTCCCTTAAACTGAACTCAGTCTGTATGAGCCTATAATGGGTGAGGATCGAGGAATCTACCAGTTTAGGTACCCTTACCGTAGAACCAAACCGCATATAATGAGCCTTAGAAAACCTACCCTAGGTAGAGCCATACTAAACCCTAGTGGTCACCCGAATAAGTCTCTATTGTTGCTTGTTTTTGCTTTGTACTAACCTATTTCATTTTGTTTTGGTTATGATTGCATTTCATTTTTCATCATCAAAAAGAGGTGTTGATTCATGTTGATTACTAAATAGAGAGCTTGCCATGGAAAACAAATCTCTTGATAAAGTGGAAGATAGTGCGGCTGTTCCAATACGGTTAGAGAAAACGCAACTAGAGAAATGTGATAGTCTAACAGAGAGGTACGTATTAGAATTGTGGGACTTCACTCGTATTGACGTGACCCAGTATAATCTCCAAGAATTAAAAGAGATATGAGTCCAATGGAATGATGAAATCAAGCAGCTATTTTACTGTAATTATGGTGAGTTGCCCTATCTATTCGACATCAAAGTAGACAAATATTTGTTTCGAGCTCTGGCTCAATTTTGGAATCCAGCCTGCAGTTGCTTCACTTTTAGAAAAGTGGATTTGGTACCTATGGTGGAAGAGTATAGCACTTTATTTTGATTCCCGAGGATTCAAGCTAACAAGGCTTACTTTAGAGCCTCCAATATCCTGATTTTCCTAAAGGAACTAATAAGCATCACGGATACGAGTGAGCATTGGGTCGTGGCTCGGATCAAGCAAAAAGGAGAAAATGAATATATCCTTGAGAAGGTTTGAGAGACCTAATTTTGGCGCATCCGGACGCAAAGAAAAGGTCGATATCTTTGCCTTAAGTATTACGAGTTAGTAATCTTCCGTAAAACACTAGGGCACGTAAATGAGGTAGTTTTAGGCTTGTTTGACCGGCTTGTTAAAAGGGTCACACCCGTCCCGTCAATCTTGGTTGGAACTTTCAGATCTTTGAATGCATGCCGGAGAATATGTGAAGGTAGGTTCATCGGGTGTGTGCAACTTCTATTAGCATGGTTTCTTAGCTACTTTAGAAGGTAGAGAATGTTTCTTATCGAGTATTCTCTGAGAACTACTCTCTATTGAAAGAATTACTCGCTCAAATACAAAAGGTGGCCAATCATTTGTAAATTCTAGCAGTTCAGGCTGACATGTTATGTTTGAAGTGAATCAGATTCGGATCGAGGTTAGGAGTTAGCTTGGCTTCTTAGGTAGATTAAGGCTTTGAGTATTAGGCAAAGCCATATACGTAATTCATTTTATGAAAAGAAATTTGTTTCTATATTAGTTTTCTATCAGATGAATCAGAGTCAAGCCTTTTTGTCATTACTTTGTCATCTGATTACATTGCTCATATTCATTACTTTTTTTAAAAAAGACCTAATTAATTAAAAAATTAAATTTTTGAAGATGTTAAGACACGCAAAATGTTGGAATCTGAATTTAACGCGTATCCGAAGAAGAACGGGAAGAAACTTATCAACTTTCTTACATACCTAGAGTGTTTTGAACAATAGATGTGGAGAGATCTCTCTATTTTTGAGCTATTTGGAATAATTTCAAACACACTTTGCTCTAAGCTAAGTATAAGATCTTTGTGAATAAGCTTATGTTCAAATTTTTATTTCAATAAAATGCATTTTGTTTCATTCGAGCAAATATTTTTTATTATTTCCATTTCATTCATTAATCATACTATACAGATAAATATTCTTAGATTCTTTTGTTCTTTGGATATTCTTTCGTGCCTACAAATGGTCTCCAGTATCAACGATATGACACACTGCTACTGACCTAGAACTCCTTTTGAGCGAGAATGGCTTAAGGGATCTGTCAAGACTTGAAGAGAGAGATGTAATTTCTCCTAATTTGTTAAGGATCGTAGAATAGATTAAAAATAGATCTTACTTTACAAAAGTCAGTTGAATGTGACCTAGAGTGAAGATCGGAGCGTATCACATAGAACAATACAGAGCATTGAGTTATTGAATTCAAATATTTTTGCATGATGTATCAAGCATACTGAGCTCCTAAGATGTGTGGGCTCTATGAGATAAGAACTTTTGGAAGAGTCCATAAGGTGCTGAGGAACCAATGCTAATGTTTACACTGCCAAGCAATCATGGAATTTAGGTATTGTTGGTTCCATTGAAAAGGGATTGCCTCAGTTTTCAAAAATGTTATGAGTGCCAAATTTATGGAGATAAGATTCATGTGCCTCCTTCATCTCTTCATGTTATGACTTCTCTATAGACTTTCTCTATGTGGGGCATAGACGTCAGTGGGCCAATCTCGCCAAAAGCTTCTAGCGGGCACCGATTTATTTTTGTAGTCGTCGATTACTTCACTAAATGGATGGAAGCTACTTCATATGCCAATGTCATAAAGTCGACAGTCAGTAGGTTTTAAAAAAAAAGAAGTCATATGTCGGTATGGAATGCCAAAAACGATCCTATATGATAATGTACTAAATTTAAGCTTACAGTCTATTCAAGATCAAACACCATATTGCCCCAAGATAAACGGTACAGTGGAGGCAACAAAAAAAAGTAACAAAAAAAACCAAAAAAAAAAAAGAGATTGTGAGGAAAATGATTGAGACTCATAAAGATTAGCCTGAAAAATTACTATCTATGCTTATCGATTGACTGTCAGGACCTCCACTGGGGCAACGCTGTAACCTGAAATAGGAAAAACTTCGGCAATGACTTGAAATTCCAATTCTTAATCAAGAATATTTCACCTAAAAAGGAAAAGAGCCAATGTGAAAACTCGCAAAAGTGCTTTAAAACATTTATAAAAAAAAAGGAGAGGCCAAGGCAAAAACTCGCAAAGAGCGCCGTGACCAATGAGTTTGAGTGAAAACCCGACAAAGGGCAATTTAAATTTTGATCGAAGATGGGCATGTGGTAGTCTTCTCCTCTCAGAATTAATAACGAGGAGGAACTTACATCTGGGGCATCAACAAAGTTCTCTAGATCTCCTAGACACATCTCAAGCTCAAAATGGTCCTTAAGAAGTTTATGCAGAGAAGCTCATGCTGTGGTATTTGGGGCACCTATTTTCATCTTACTCATTTTGAATTTCAGCAAAGTTTGCATTCTTTGATTAATTTATTCATTTTGAGCTATGCTCTCAATCAATTTCTTTCTTATTGTATTTGCTATCTTTGATTAACTTATTCGTCTCGGGCTTTGTTCTCAATAAAATTCCATCTTGTCTATCATAATAGTCTTTTCAAGCATTTTTCATGGAAACAATGATTATTGGACTGGTAATATCCAAACAAAAGGAGTTCAGCATATTACCCTGAAAGCTTCTAAACAATACAAGAACCTGACATAGAATCATTAGTCAGAATTGATCAAATTTAAGAGTTGGAAACATTTGAGAAAGAATAGTCTACATTGTGACTATTTCTTTGGATTTCTGTCAAGATACCAATTGAACGTGAAGGCATGATAACACATCAGTGATAGAACCTTGATGAACAACAAGCAATGACAACTAAGCGTTAAAAAGGGATCATTTTGCATTCATACAAATATCTTTCATACACGTCTAGTTAGGAACATTGATTCATTTGATAATGACATCCTAGTCACTAGGCATAAATAAGCCCATAAAATTGATTCTACAGGTCATGTTTCCCAAGAACAGTGTAACAGACCAATGAAACAAATCAAAAATCCTGTACCCCTGAAGTTGAAGTGGGACAGATTGAGGTCATCATGGCGAATCTTATCTCTCTGAAATTGTAGTGGAGCAGATTGAAGCCACTAATCTTATCTCCCTGATGTGCAGTGGAGCAGATTGAAGATAGCGAATCTTATCTCTCTGAAGTTGCAATAGAGCAGATTAAAGCTATAAACTTATACCTCTGAAGTTTCAATAGGTCAGATCAAATCTACCATGTTGAATCTTATCTCCCTGAAGTTGCTATTGAGCAGATTGAAGCCACCAGCCTTATCTTCTGAAGTTGCAGCGGAGCAGACTGAAGACATCGAATCTTATTTCCCTGAAGTTCTAGTGGAATAGATTGAAGCTACAAATCATGGAGAATCTTATCTCCCTAAAGTTGCAGTGGAGCAGATTGAAGCCACCAGCCTATCTCCCAGAAGTTACAGCAGAGTAGACTGAAGACAGCGAATCTTATTTCCCTGAAGTTGTAGTGGAACAGATTGAAGGTACAAATTATAACGAAACTTATCTTCTTGAAGTTACGGTAGAGCAGATTGAAGCCACCAGCCTTATCTCCCTGAAGCTACAGCGGAGTAGACTAAAGACTGCGAATCTTATTTCCCTGATATTGTAATGGAACAGATTAAAGCTACAAATTATGACGAATCTTATCTTCCTAAAGTTTCAGTGGAGTAGATTGAAGCCATCAGCCTTATCTCCCTAAAGTGCAGCGAAACAGACTGAAGACAGCGAATCTTATTTCCCTAACATTGCAGTGGAACAGGATAAAGCTACAAATTATAGCGAATCTTATCATCCTAAAGTTACAGTGAAGCAGATTAAAGCCACCAGTCTTATCTCCCTGAAGTTGCAGCGAAGTAGATTGAAACTACAAGTCTTATTTCTCTAAAGTTGTGGTGGAGGGGATCAAAGCAATAAGATGAGGTAGACTGGTGATCGCGTTATTTCGTGATAGGTTTTAAATATTTATAATTAATCGTTCTTGAAACTAACTATTATCGCGATGTAGGCAAGTGTACCTATCGAACAGTAGTATAGTCTTAGCAAGACCGAATGTCGAACCCAAAGGAACTAAAAGTACTAGTAATGACTGTCTCTTTATTATCTAGCCTAAGAATAATGGGGTTTTGTTTCAATTAACTAATTATCTAAACTAAGAACTCACAGAGAAAAGAATTGGGGAATTTCTTTTAGGAAAATCAATTGACTTAAGACAATACCTAAGGACAAATCCACCTAGACTTTACTTGTTATTCTGGCTCCGAATCGGACGATTTATTCATTCAACTTGTTCCGTAGAGATCCCTAAGTTATGTTATTATCCCTATTCAATCCTAATAACGTCTAATCCCTAGATTGAATAACCAAGAATTTTCTCTAATTAACACTCTACGGTTGCATTAACTCGATCTATGGATCCTCTTATTAGGTTTCACCCTAATCCGGAAAAATCTTGTCACCCTATGTCTAGGCACGCAATCAACTCCGCTTAATTATGATAAATGTACTCTTAGCCAGGGTCTATTCCTCCTCTGAATAAGAGCTTATCTTGAATCAGTATCTTGGGATATCAAAACAAGAATTAAGAACACATAATTAAGAACAAGTTAAATATTTATCATACGATTCAGAAAATAATAACAAGATTCATCTTAGGTTTCATTCCCCTTAGGTATTTAGGGGTTTTAGTTCATAACTAAATAAGAAAACATCTCAGAAAAATAAAGAATACAAAACATAAAGAAAACCCAAAACTCCTGAAGGGGAATTGAGGAGAGATCTTCAGTTTTGATGATGAATTCGGCTTCTGAGATGAATCAATCGGTTTCCTTGGAGTAATTCCTTACTCCCTATTTTGTGTATCCCTTTTTCTCCTCTTTCTAGGGTGTATTTATAGGCTTTGGAATGCCTATGAGCCCTCAAAAGTGGCTTTTTTCAAATTGGACTTAACTTGGGCTCGACAGGGACATGCTCGTGTGACACGCCCGTGTGCGATTACTTCAGGCCGTGTTCGAGCCTGTTAGAATGGCACGGGCGTGTGCTATACCCATGTGAGTCGTGCTTCGATTCTGCCAGATTGACACAGCCATGTGGTCTGCCCGTGTGAAGAAGTCTAAGCGGTGTTAAGTTCGTACTTTGGCCCATTTTCTCTATTTTTGGCCCGTTTCTCGTTCCTTTCGCTCTCCTAAATTTAAAACATGAAATTAAAGCATTAGGAGGCATCGAATTCACCAATTCTAATGGAAAATCATCCATAAAATGCGTTAAACACGGGGTAAAAGTATGTATAAATTACGGTTTATCAAATACCTCCACACTTAAGCATTTGCTTGTCCTCAAGCAAAATCCTCAACTCATAATCAAAATAAATTCTTCTCAACTTATAATTCTTATCGATAATATCTCAAAATAATCCATAGGTAATCATACATTGAAAATTCAACTAAAAGAATATAAAAGTTTCAAACATTCCAAGTTGAGTATTTAATCATCCAAACATACGTGTCTCTCCGCATCTAAATAATTACCTTTGATTCAGAATATCACAGAGTTTCACATCCTCACTAAAGATTCACTCAAATCACTCGTGGTGTTTAAAGACAATAAATGAAGCACTCAATAGTCAAAAATAAAAAGTCATTACCATAGGCTTGCATGAAAATCAAATCTCCACCACTATAATTTAAGATGATACATCAATCAAAAGGTCTTTAGAGGGTTGTAGTGAGGCTTGGTTGGGGGTGTGGTCACAAGCTGAAAGAAAGGGTTAGAATCGAGATTGAATTGAAAAATTGCCTAACTAGAAAAAGAATTAGTCTTCATTTGCATACAACAGAGGTTCTCGCAGAATATGAAATTACAGATATGTATACATAGTTTTTTTTTTAAGAAAAAGTTAAATAATATAGACTAACTATTAAGAACAAAACATAGCTAAGCAATCCATTCAACTCAAATCTTGACAAAAATAGGGATTCATTTAGGGGATTTCAACAATAATGGGTTAAAGGTTAATATTAAAGGTAAAACAAGAAATGGCTTGTTAGGCTCAATGGGGTTTACTAGGGTTAATCATGAAGGTAGGTTTTTCATGGCATGTGTGGGTTAATCCTAAGTGCCTTAATCATTTTGACATATCAAATCAAATGGTGTGGTCTCGACATGCATAATCAAGCAAATTTTAGAATAACAGTTCAATACTGACGCACTCAAAGAATAATAAAAGTGAGCATGAAAGGATTAATAAATGCTCAAATGGCTCAAAAATCTCACAAAAATTATGGCTTTTTGATGTTTAGACTCGTGAATTCCAATTCAAAGTAATACATAGACTTGGAGAAACAACCTATAATTTTAAATTCTTAAAAATCAACTTAGCATGCTTGATTCTCTAATGTCTTAAAGTTTAAACAATCAATGCATAAATGCCTATGTTTTAATTCAAGATATATCAATCAAATCATAAATCAATTAAAATTTATCCTAAATATGATATGAGAGCTTTTCAAGAAAATAAGTTAATTATTCAAGGATTTTTCTGATAATGAAATAAATACCCCACACACGTAAGATATACATTGCCCTCAATGTACAAGGATATATATTAGAATATAAAAATGAGATAGGAGAGAAGTGAAACTTCCTATATGAAATCCTCGAACTGAAGTTCTGGAGAGGAATCGGTTCGAGAGTGGAGGAGGATACTCCGGCGGTCGTAGAGGTTCATTAGGTCATAAGTCCTACGACAAAAGAATATTATATCTAATGATAGCTATGGTCGTGGTCGATCAGGACATGGTATTTGTGGAGAACCTTTCCCGGTGGAGTTTTAGTTCCTATGTGACGATGAGCTTAAGAGCTCTATATAACTGTGATAAAATCAGGAACTTTTTAGGGGATATTAGGAAGAATAATTACTCAAAAACAAATAACCGAATTTAATAATTAAAATACAATTTCTAAAGTCTAATAAAAATAAAAAGTAGTTCCAATAAAAATTAAAAACATAAAATAAGAAATAAATATTTCTAAACATCTTCATCGCTGGATGGTTCGTGAGGTGGGACTGGCAATGAGATATGGATGTGCTGACAAATCTGCTGTAGAGTAACATCAATGTTGTCAAATTGTTGAAAACACAGCTGCTCGAATCAGGTGAGGCACTCAGAGATATCAGCATATAAAGTCGCCGTATGAACTAGACGAGAGGGTAGTAGTGGCTGAGTCGGTGGGTCCTCGTGCTGGGGGGACATCATCAAGAACGTCCTCGTAGGCCTTTTCTTCGGTAGATTGGGTGAAACGGTACTGTGGAGGGTAGATTCCTCGACGCCTCCCGATCATCCTCATGCTAAGCATGCTTGAGATGCCTTGTGGAGACATCTGGCCGATGAGGGTGAGGGATGATTCTTAGGTCACGGTGTTGAGAAGCCCGAAGTGTCGCACTAGCCGAGTCACGTAGGGGCTAATGGAGATGACACCCTTCCGATGCCGCTCCGTCTGGTGCTAAACTGCAAGGGTGATAAAATAGGAAAGGTCGATGACATGTCCTTGCAACATGTACCATAAGAAGTAAACGTCATGGGTGTTGACGACGCCAGTGCTCTCTCGCCTCCCTGTAATCGTGTAAGCTAAAATAGCGTGTAAGTATCTCAAGGATGGTGGGAGAACTGATGCCTTGGAGTGACTAGGATAGTAGGAGGCCATGCTAGGGGCCAACGTGTGCCAGCATTTTGAGGGAGAGAAATGTATGTGGCGACTGAGAGCATGTAGAGCATGTAGTTCATTCTCCTTCTTGAACTCCTCCGTATATAAGCCTTGTGCAGCACCAAACTCTGGAACGCTTAGCTGGGGGATTAACCCACCTAAGAAAAACTGGACCATGCCGGGATCATCGTACCTTGTCATTACGGTCTGAAGATGGAACGCTGAGCAGAATTCAATTGTAAGCTCAAGGTATGTCGGCTCGATAATCCCGAAGAACAGCTCCCAAGGGTCAGTGGTTAGGAGAGCCCGAACCGTGTCAGCCATTTAAACTTGTTCTATGGCAGCCCAATCGATGCAGCGGCCCGCAATTAAGGGTCGGGCCCAAAATATTTGAAAAAGCTTTCTTGGGGCCCTCAGGGGAACTGCAGGAGAGGGTGACGAATTTTCGCGGTTGGACCCACAGAAGATGACGCTTCCTTCCTCTTCTTCGAGGCTGGTACGGCAATTTTCTTTCCTCTTGAAGACAACATTGTGTACCTACAAGTGGAAACATCAATTCGTCTTTTTGATGAGTGGACAATTTATAATATATAAAAAGAATGCGACTAAATTCGAAAAGGAAAATGCATAAATATATTCAGCCACAATTACTAAATTAAAACAATAAGTTTAATGACCCATTTTGATGTAGTATGAGCATAGTGATATAAGTAAAAATGGCAAGGAATGGAATACAAAATACTATATGAATGAAAAGAGATGTCAACACAATATGCATGATTATTTCAACTATCCTAGCCATGAATATTTACTTCTAACTAATTACATGAAGTGTAGGAATCATGTAATGAGGAAGATTTTAAACATAAGAAAGATGATAACTTGTTTGATAAATGAAATTTATGTGATTATCAATATGGAAATAACACGAAAAACGTAGATTAATATGATAAATAGCATTATAAATCAGTGAAATAAAAGAAAAAGGAGTAAACAAACGTTAAGGGAAGAGAGTGGACATCGAGAATGGAGTTGTAAGCGGCGCACAGGCGTGGTAAGGGGGCCGTGTGGAGTTGCAGTTGCTAGGATTAGGGTTTTTGAATGGGGAAGAAAGTGAATAGAGCAGGGTATTTATAGATTTTGAGGCACACGGCCATGACACATGCCCGTGTTCCCCAATTTCATCCCATGTGATTTGCGAAATTCAAATTTGGGCGCGTTTGACATTTAGTACACGCCCGTGTTCCTCGAGCGTGTGAGTTCACACGGCCATGTCGTCTGGCCGTGTCTAGCTTCGTTCGCTTATCTCACGCCCGTGTTAATTTGGCAGGTTCGACCATGGGTGTTAGACACGGGTGTGTCGCACGCCCGTGCTGTTTTATCAAGTTCGCTTATGGTTCTTCCACACGCCCGTGTTGGGGAAATCTTTTGCCCTATTTTCGCACGGCCTTAAGCACGCCCGTGTACTTGGCCGTGTCTCTGTGAAAACACTTGTATTCAAGATTTCTATTGGTAAGTTAGGAGTTAAATACCAAAATTTAAAGAAATTAATATTGTTAGTGCTCGGGTTACCTCTCGAGAAGCGCTTATTTAGAGTCTAAGCTCGACTTACCTCTCCAGTGAATGGTCATGGTGGTTTGATGAGTTTATACTCATCATTCCTGCTATTAATCTCATCAAAATAGGGTTTTAATCGGGTGTTGTTTACCTTAAAAGTGCCGAACTTGGGATGACTCACCTCCACTATACCGAATGGAAAAATACTGAGTACCGTAAGAGGGATTTTCTCATTCGGTGTGGTAGTGACAATATGGGGATCCGCGGCATCTCATAAGACCTTATCACCAACCTTAAGTTTATGAGAAGAGGTATGGGGCTCGTTTTGGTGTAGTTTTATTTTGTCGGGTGTTCTTGGTTTGTGTGTTCGCCATTCATCAAGTTCCTCGATTTGTAGTCTTCGATCTTCATGAATAGGTCCTCTACTATTGCTTGAGAACGACTCGTGTGCTTCCTTCAGACTCATTTTCTGCAAAGTAGGTTGTACCATATTGTTAGTTTTAGTAGGATGGTTTAAATAATTACCTTCAATCCCTGATGTGTTGCCAAAATTTCGAGCTTGAAGGGTGATTGTTTCGTCTCCCACCCGGAGTGTGAGTTCACCTGTGCCAACATCAATTATGGTTTTAGCAGTTGCTAAAAAGGGCCTTCCTAGGATTACGGGAGTGTTGCTATCCTCTTCTATGTCTAGAACAATAAAGTCAACGGGAAATATAAATTTATCGATTTTAACTAGCACATCTACAATAATACCTCTAGGGAATCTTATAGTTTTATCTGCTAATTGAATGCTCATCCTAGTCTATTTGGGTTTCCCAAGACCTAGTTGCTTAAACATTTTGTAAGGCATGACGTTGATACTAGCCCCTAGATCAGCCAATGCATAATTAACGTCTAAACTACCAATTAAGCAATGAATCGTAAAACTCCCTGGATCTTTTAGTTTGTTGGGTAGTTTATTTTGGAGAATGGCCGAGCAAACTGCGTTCAGCTCCACATGCAACGCCTCGTCCAACTTTCACTTATTTGCTGAAAGCTCCTTTAAAATTTTTATTGCATTTGGCATCTGCAATAGAGCTTCAATAAATGGTAAGTTAATGTGTAATTTTTTTAAGAGTTTAAGGAATTTACCAAATTGTTCATCTAAGCGATCTTTCCTTGTCGCGTTGGGGTATGGCACACGAGGTTTATATTCGACAGTCATTGGTTTGTTTTTATTATAATCTACCTCACCTTGACATTTGCTTACCAAAGTTTCATGCCTCAGTTCTGGTTCAGGCTCAACGACTCTTTCATCATCTTGAATATTAATCGCGTTGAGTTGTTCCCTTGGGTTAGGTTCGGTATTACTTGGCAAACTACCTTGTGGTCGTTCAGAGATTAGTTTGGAAAGCTGGCCTATCTGACTCTCGAACCCTTAGATCGACGCTTGTTGATTCTTACGTGCTGTCTCGGTGTTCTGAAAATGGGTTTCTGACACTGATATGAACTTTGAGAGCATCTCTTCAAGATTTGGCTTCTTTTCCTGTTGGTAGGGTGGTTGTTGGTAGCCTGGAGGATGTTGTGGTCTTTGATTTCCTTGACCGCCCCACGAGAAATTGGGGTGGTTCCTCCAACCTACATTATAAGTGTTACTATATGGACTGTTTTGAGGTCGAGGATTATTACCCATGTAGTTTAATTGCTCGTTATCCATTTGTGGCCATAAGGTTGGTATTCCGAATGGTTTGTTCCACTACTACTTGCTTCACACTGCATTACTGGGTGAACCTGTGAAGAATTAAGAAAATCGTCAATCTTTTTATTTAAGAGTTCTACCTAATTAGAGAGCATAGTGACCGAATCGACGTTATAAACGCCGGTTGTTTTCATTGGCTTTGTTCTCATGACTTGCCACTGGTAGTTATTCAGTGATATCTCCTCTATAAACTCATAGGCATCTTCCGGTATTTTATTATTGATGGTTCCGCCCGCCGCTGCGTCAACCATTTACCGAGTCGAAGGATTCAGACCATTGTGAAATGTTTGTACTTGGAGCCAAAGCGGTAACCCATGGTGAAGGCACCTTCTCAGAAGGTCATTGTATCTCTCTCATACATCGTAGAGTGTTTCTAAATCCATCTGCATAAAAGAAGAGATATCATTACGTAATTTAGCCATTTTAGTCGGCGAAAAATATTTTAGTAAAAATTTTTCGGTCATTTGTTCCCAAGTAGTAATTGACCATCGTGGTAACGAGTTCAACCACTGTTTAGCTTTGTTCCTAAATGAAAAGGGAAACAACCGAAGACGAATGGCATCATCAAAAACGCCATTGATTTTAAATGTATCGCATAGTTCTAAAAAGTTGGCTAAATGAGTGTTGGGATCCTCATCCTGCAAACTATCAAACTGAACAAATTGCTGTATTATTTGAATAGTGTTAGGTTTTAATTCAAAAGTATTTGCAGCTACAGCAGGTCTAACTATGCTCGATTCAGTTCTTGTTAAAGAGGGTTTAGCATAATCATACATAGTGCGTGGAGCAGGATTTTGATTAACCGCAATTGCAGGAGGTAGCTGATTGCCTTGGTTTTCAGCCATCTCTTCGGTTGGGGGTTGAGTATCGTCTTCTTGCTCGATCTCCGTGTATCTTAAGCTTCGCCTTATTTCTCTTTGGTTTCTACGTATTGTACGATCGATTTCTTCGTCAAAAAGTAATGGTCCCGGCGGGTTTCTTCTAGTCATAAACTATGAAAACCTACCAAGAGAATGAAAAACTAAGTTAATAAATAATAATTAAATTAAATTAAATTGCAAGAAAAATAAATGGCTAAAGTAATAAAAATTAAGCGTTCCTAATATCTTAGTTCTCCGGCAACGGCGCCAAAAACTTGATCGCGTTATTTCGTGATAGGTTTTAAATATTTATAATTAATCATTCTTGAAACTAACTATTATTGCGATGTAGGCAAGTGTACCTATCAAACAGTAGTATAGTTTTAGCAAGACCGGATTGTCGAACCCAAAGGAACTAAAAGTACTAGTAATGACTGTCTTTTTATTATCTAGCCTAAGAATAATGGGGTTTTGTTTTAATTAACTAATTATCTAAACTAAGAACTCACAAAGAAAAGAATTGGGGAATTGATTTTGGGAAAAATCGATTGACTTAAGACAATACCTAAGGACAAATCCACCTAGACTTTACTTGTTATTCTGGCTTCGAATCGGCCGATTTATTCATTCAACTTGTTCTGTAGAGATCTCTAAGTTATGTTATTATCCCTATTCAAGACTAATAACGTCTAATCCCTAGATTGAATAACCGAGACTTTTCTTTAATTAACACTCTAGGATTGTATTAACTCGATCTATGGATCCCCTTATTAGATTTCACCCTAATCCGGAAAAATCTTGTCACCCTATGTCTAGGCGTGCAATCAACTCCGCTTAATTATGATAAATGTACTTTTAGCCAGGGTCTACTCCTCCTCTGAATAAGAGCTTATCTTGAATCAGTATCCTGGGATATCAAAACAAGAATTAAGAACACATAATTAAGAACAAGTTAAATATTTGTCATACGATTCAGCAAATAATAACAAGATTCGTCTTAGGTTTCATTCCCCTTAGGTATTTAGGAGATTTAGTTCATAACTAAATAAGAAAACATCTCAAAAAAATAAAGAATACAAAATATAAAGAAAACCCAAAACTCCTGAAGGGGAATTGAGGAGAGATCTTCAGTCTTGATGATGAATCCGGCTTCTGAGATGAATCAATCGGCTTCCTTGGAGTAATTCCTTACTCCCTATTTTGTGTGTCCCCTTTTCTCCTCTTCTAGGGTGTATTTATAGGCTTTGGAATGCCTATGAGCCCTCAAAAGTGGCCTTTTTCGAATTGGACTTAACTTGGGCTTGGCAGGGACATGCCCGTGTGACACGCCCGTGTGCGATTACTTTAGGCCGTGTTTGAGCCTGTTAGAATGGCACAGGCGTGTGCTATACCCGTGTGAGTTGTGCTTCGATTCTGCCAGATTAACACGGCCGTATGGTCTACCCGTGTGAGGAAGTCCAGGCCGTGTTAAGTTCGTACTTTGGCCCATTTTCTCTGTTTTTGGCTCGTTTCTCGTTTCTTTCGCTCTCCTATGCTCTCCTAAGTATACAACATGAAATTAAAGCATTAGGAGCATTGAATTCACCAATTCTAATGGAAAATCATCCATAAAATGCGTTAAACTTGGGGTAAAAATATGTATAAATTACGGTTTATGAACTGGAACGAAGCTACTTGAAGAAGAGAAGCACCAAAGAAGTCGAGACTTGGTGAGACCAGGAAAAATTAGTCTTTCTTAAACGTCTTTACTCTGTTCTCGTTACACTACAATGAGCAAAGAGGGGCAGCTGTGAAACCCAAATTTTTCTCGGGCCCAAACTAAACCAAAAAAAAACAACAAATTGAATAAAATATAAAATAAAAGAGTCCAAGTCCAAATTATTACAAACCCAAAATAAAAACCCTGAGCCCAAATCAGTAGGCCCACAACCTAATCTAAGTCAGAAACCCTAGGGTTTCCAACTCTCATGTGCGCCGCTGCCCTAGCTGCCGCTCCTAGCCTCTGCGACCACCTGCTCCATCACTCTCACCTGCAAAGAAAAACAAACACGCAACAGCAAGGATAAAAAAAACAGTAGCAAAAAAGAGAAAAAGGAACAATAAAAAATAATATGTATTTCGGCTATAAAAGCCAATAGTCACTTTGTAATTAAAAAAATAGAATACAAAAAAGAAAAGTTGAATACAAAAATTACAGACTCAAAAAGGTGATCTTTTTAGGTTTTTTAATCTTCTATTTTTTATGTACATAAAATATAAGAGAGAAAATAAAAGGTTACCTGGGGCGTTTAATCTCCCTCCGTCATCGGAGGCCCTTTTTTCGGTACCAAAAACCAAAGACCTACTAAGGTTCAGTGTAACGGTTTCGAGGGATATTAGAAGTTTTTTAATTTTTTTTTATTTTTTGAAACAAGGGGGTCAAAAGGGGGTCGAAAATGAAGTTTTGGGTTTTCCGGCCACCGTGCGCGATGGCGTCGTCACCAGTGATTGGCGACCGCCACGGTGGCCGATGGTTGGAGCCTAGGCCAGACCAGAGAGCGAGAGAGAGTGAGTGAGAGAGCTTCTGAATATTTTTTTTAAATGAACGCATAATAATTTTTTCGTCAGAAAATTAACTTTTATAGCTTAGGTAAAATGACTTCGTTTCACTTAGGGTACTTTAGCGCCAAAATGGCGCCGTTTTGAATGACCTGATCTGACCCGACCAAAGATCCACTAGGATCCGCGTGTTTTTGGACAAAGGGGTTATTTGCGCCCTTAGTCCTTCCGCTTTTTTATTAGTTTTAAATCCAATCTTTTTGTTTTTTTAATTTCTGCCCGATGATTTTGATGTTGTTTCAATTTGATCCCTTAGGAACGACATGTTTAAGGGACAAAGGGGAAACTTCCTAGTGGGTCCCTATCTTTTTTTTTTTACATTTGATTTTAGTCCTTTACCCTACTTCATTGTTTAAATTCTTTATTTTTTATTTATGATTTGTACTTTAAATTTTTTTAGATCTCGATTTAGTCCCTTATCTTCAACCTTTTTATATTTTATTTTCCTCCTTAATTATTTATTTATTCATATACTTACTCATTTATTTACTTATTGCCCTTTTATTTTTGTATTGTTTCTTTTTCTGTTTATTATTATTATTATTATTATTATTATTATTATTATTATTATTATTATTATTATTATCTATTCAAGCATTTTATTACAAATTGCTCCCTTAATTTTATTTACATTGTAATTTAGTCATTTATCTTTAATATTTTATAAATTATTTTCGTCAATCATTTTGCAATTTATAATTTGTTTTTTATTTAAATTTAAATTTAAATTATTTATTTATTTTCAACTTTTCATTATTTTTTTGTGTTATTTAATTAGTCATTTATATATTTATTATTGCGGCTTCGACTTCTCATGCTTTTTATTTCGCTATTATTTACTTATTATTTATGCATTTATTATCGTTTTATTTTAAAGTTTATATTATTCATATTTATACATTTCTTATTCATTGTTTGTACATATTTCATTCATTATCTATTTATATTTTTACATGTTATTTACATTTATCATCATTACTTAGTATCTTTCACTTCTTTTTTTACTTATTTTAAATTTATTCATTCATTTTATCTTTATTGTGATACGATTACTAATATTAACCATAATTATATTATTATAGTGTTTCTTAGTTATTTATAGTATTCCTATATTAAACTTTAGGTTTTAAAACTATTTATTTGTACATTAAGTTTGAATAAACTAAATGCATATAGTTTAAATACTATGTTCAATGTTATTTAAAAAAGGGAAGGTTTTCAAAGTAAGGCAATATTCTGTGTTTAGAGACTAGGCAATATTTTGTGTTTAGAGACTCGAGAAAGTCGTACCCTAACTTACGAGGGTTTGATTTTTTTCTTTGAATCTAAATAACCAAATATCCTTTTAAAATTGAAACACGTGAAATTTCAAAAATAAAAAAAGGGGCAAATTTATTCTCAATGATTCTAGTGTCATGTCCTAACTCACGGGACGTGACATTTAGTTGCCTCGAGATAAGAAGGTCTTCAATACATTTTTCGACTTATTCAAGTAAACTTTTAGGTAAAAATAACATAATACAAAGAGGGATCGTATTTTAAATTCTTTTCAAGTTTTCAACTTTTGATATTAAGACATTAATTAATCAACTAGGTACCAATTTTGGGCGTCACGAGGGTGTTAATCCTTCCTCGTACGTAACTAACTCCCGAACCCGTTTTTCTGAATATCGTAGACCAAAATCATTGTTTTAATAAATCAAACTTCTTATTAAAATGATCAAATTGCGAGGTGATCCAATCACACCTCATATAAAAATGATTGGTGGTGACTCTCATGTTCGCTTTTCATTTTCAAAATCAAAGTCGACCCCTTTTACAAAAAAATGGTTCGACAGCGATGATTTGGAAATTGTATTATTTTTTGAACTAGAGCTGATTCCAACTAAACTAGAAAATCAAGGTTAAGACAGTAAAAGTCCGGATGAAGGTGCCGAAGAAGATTCACTATTATGCATAATGTGGACCTATCAGCGAAAGATGGGTTGGAGTTTCCAAAACTACCATACAAAAGACTGGGCCATGCGTGTTCTTCATTGGATTCGAGTGATTTAAATGTGAAGGAGTTTTCCTTTAAATATGGTTTTTTCGCTACAGCGAAGCGATACAATATCAAGAATGGCGGAAGCTTCCACGTTATTAAATCTCAATCTGAGAAGTTCGACGCAAAATGCGTAATGTGAGACAACATATGTGCATGGAAAATCATGGCTTCTGTTAAAAAGAAAACAAGGTTGTGGACCATAAAAAATATACCGCTCTGCATACGTGTGTTGTTGCAAGTATTGCATCAAGACTGTCTTATATTTAGGGTGTTGACTTTTTAATTTTTATATGGCCATATGACGACAAACCTAGCGGAATACATTAATTTCGCATTGAAGGGAGCGCATTATTTGTCGATAACCTCAGTTGTTAAAAAAACATATTTTCGTTTGATTGAACTTTTTCCAAAATGAGCAGAAAAATATGTTAGACAAATGAAAGGCGACCACATTTGGAAAGATGAAATAAATCATTCATATCCTTGGGTAGAATGTGTGCCACATCATGGTAGTCAATTTGATGATAAAACATATTTTCATTGTGTGCCCTATATACAAAAAATATTCGTATCCTCGGTCAGAATGTGTACCACATTAAGGTGGTCAATGGTTGTAAGGTGAATTTCTTCTTAGTTCAAGCTATATACCGATCTCCTTGTCTTGATCGTTATGCCTTCGTTCGGGTACAAGTTGAACAATGATCCCGGAGGTGTTTGCAACACCACTGGCATAGGGGTATAATTATATCGTGTCCCATACACCAATGGTAGAACGACCGGACTTCCGGTCAGTGCCCCAAACATAGGCGGCCTATACATCGTCATCGGATCCATCATTTTCTGAAACGTTAATGGCATCGGTGTGTAATATTCCAGGGACAGAGGTCCAAAAATAAAATTTGGCATCGATGTAGAAACAGAAAAATATGGTACAACATGTGGTGCTTGTGTAAAAATGATAGGGTTATTATAAGCACCAGAATAAGTCGAGTTATACTAACCAAGGGGTGGTGCGACCATCAGTGTTGGTTCTTATGTAGGTGTAGACAATAGACCTACCTCAGCAGCTGCTCCAGACTTTGGATGCCTAAGTGCCCATTATGGCCTCCTTATATGCGAGTGTCTATCCCTCGCCTCTTTCGCTAGCAGCTATATCTTGTCATGGACCCTGAACCATGTCATGTACTCTGGATTATAGGCTAACTCCGAAGTGATAATGGCCTCGTAAGTAGGTTAAAACTCGTATTGATTGTTCCAGATGTTGATATATTACAGGTGGAGTGTTGACCAATGCTCATTCGTTCTCACCCGCAAGTCAATATGATGCAGATCTTCAATGTCTTGGGGTGCCGGCGGAATCGATTGTGTAAACCCTAACTGCCGCAACACTTTATCTAACTCATGCATCTCCACCGTAGCATACACTACCAATGGCACCTTCACGTGCCAGATGTTAGTATTCACCAAGAATTCAAACGATATGCATTCTTGAATTGTCGGATTAGAGCATTCAAACTATATTAAAATAAAATAAAAAGTTTTAGTTATATATATTATTAATTTTTAAATCAACTACTTTAATATTATATAATTCAAATTTAAAAAATACATATTTCCGCTTCCAATCTTTTGTCTAAAAAAAGTCGTATATCTCGAAATTTATCTGATAGTCCCACATAACTAGGCCCATAGTTCCACCTATTGAAATAATATGTTAACACAATAATTTAAATTTTAAATAATTTTATTATGGTAAATATATTGTTTAATGAATTTTACCTTATTACGAGTGAGAAAGTATAAAGGTAGTCAGCTTAAGGACATAAAAATGGCAGTCGGTACCACACTCATAATTGCTATAGTAGCATGCAACCATCGATTTTATTTTTTTATGATTTCATCACCCAACACATCTTTCGGAATAACGTCGCCAAGAAAACGACCCCCAAATGAGTTCACCTACTTCTCTAAAATCAATGATTTTTAGCAGCCACCTTAACTAGACAAGATGTTGTGACTAATCGAGCATTGGGAGACCCCCGATGATCATAAGGATATACGTCCGAGCATGTCGTTCTTTTTGAACTTCACTCGAATTCGCATCAAGCCTACCAAAATTTCTTCTTAACCAATTCATATCTATTCGGGCTCCATAAATTGTTTTTGGAGCCCTCCCTAAAAGTTACTCGCATAAATCTCTCCAATCAGCTCAACAACTAACCCAGTCACTACCGGCCCATCCATTGGTAACCTGAGCTATAACTGTACGTCTTCGAGAGCAATATTACACTCATTGTATGGAAGATGGAAT
Organism: Gossypium hirsutum; assembly: GCF_007990345.1. Classification (NCBI taxonomy): domain Eukaryota; kingdom Viridiplantae; phylum Streptophyta; class Magnoliopsida; order Malvales; family Malvaceae; genus Gossypium; species Gossypium hirsutum. Next base: position 106,264,358 of record NC_053426.1, read on the forward strand.
GTGTGCGTCTCGGATCTCCATGTTTCCACCAACACGCTTACAAGTGTGGGGTCCAATTTACACCCTTACCCATAAGGGTCATGTGCAAAAATCTCACATCTCTCAAGTAGGGTTTGATTAAGGGTGATGTAGGAGCAGGTAAATTACGAATATACATCTCCAAAATCCAATCTTTCGGCTATATAAAAAAAATACAAAATATTAAATTCAAATATAAAAATAAAATATTTAAATTAAATTAGATTAATTATGCTAAAAAATTATTATCATTTGCAATTAATCGACCAAAATGTGCTTGTCATCCAAACGGATTAGAAATTTTGCCATTGCTAATTTTGAAAAATACGAAATAAATTGTAATAGAAAAATTTTAAGAAAATCGTAATACAATTTTAATTAAAAAAAAGAGATATAGTTGAGAGCGAAATAAAATTTGAGTGAGAAATTAAAAGGGAATTAAGAAAATTTTGAGAGAGATTTGAGAATGTGAGAGAGATAGTTGACATTGAATTGAAAAATAAAATGAAATGGGGGGTTTATATAGAAAAAGAATTATAGTTGTTAGGAGGGGTAGGTTGGTTTCAATGGCTAATTAAATAGCTGTCGGAGAAAATAGCTATGTGGCAGAAAGCGCATCCAGCCGGAAGCGTTTTTTCTATCAATACGAATTTTTCTGTAAATCAACAAAAGACACTTCCAACTCTAATGAAAAGTGTTTTCGTTATTTCGATTTAATCTCATAATTTCATAAAAAAATCAACATTATCCAATAATTATTTTAAAAAGTCAGAATTTTTAAAAAGTCAGAATTTTTATGTAATTCACTCGGAAAGTCAATCAAGAAGATACACCAAGATTCCTAAATTCACACATGGCTGCCTTGTTTTTCCACCCTCAGTGGGTTTTATGTTCATATTTGACTATAGTTAAAACGGCCAAAAAATTGAAATTGAAATTAAATAAAAAATTTAGGAAACTTAAAATATCATTTTATTACATTATAATTTTATTAATTTTTTTTATTATTTTAGAGGTCAAAACTCTTGTTTGCTCTTTTGGATGATGTTTTTGAATTAAAATTAAAATCTAGAAAAAAAAATTCTAAACAAATAACTTAAAAAGAAAAAAAATCATGAGTAGAATTAGGTTAGATTTAAAAAATTTAAGCCTCGATCTAACATTAATCGGGTCAGTTCTTGACCCAATAACATATCTACTTATAAAACAAGTGTATGTTATTTATAGTAAAAATATAATGAGGACTCATGTATTAATAGTTAAATTGTATTTTACTTTCTTTACTAAAAAAATAGATAAATTAGTCTTTATAAATTAGATTAAAGAGCAAACTGATTTTTTTGTTAAAAATTTCATCAATTTTTGTTGTTAAAAATTGGTCCCTATATGTCAGCATTAGATATACATGGTATGTCACATGTAACTATCTGATTGTTCTATCCACAATTCTAATTTTTAACAATACAAAAAGATAAAAGAAAATTAACGTAACAGACCAATTTGCTCTTTAGTCTAATGAACCAATTTGTCCATTTTCTGAGTAGATAATAAAATATAATCTGACTCTTAATACAATCACCCGATAATTTTACCTCTATTACACGTGAGACCCACATTGACTTAAAAGAGCCAAAAGGCCTATGTGTGATGCAAGTGATGTTGCATTCTCAAGTTCTTTGTTTTTTTTCCTTCCTCTAGTCATTTATAACACTTGGTTAGTGGTTGGGACCTTTTGAGATCAATTCTGATCTGCTGTAATGTGTGTGGATAATGTATGTGGATAAGGTGTTGAAATTGGGGGTTTCCATTTTTCTCTTCTCATTTCAATTGTCCAACTGGGAAACCACTTCATTGCTCTCACCAACACACCCATTTGCATCTTTAACCTGTCTTCTTCATCTATGTTTCAACCAACAATTTTATGTTCACATTCATCTCTCTATTTTTAAATCCTTGAGCTGGGTTCATTTAAGTTTGAATGTAAACCAAATTTAAAAGTTAATATTATTAGTTAGTATATCATATTCTCATAATAAATTATCTTTAAGGGATCACTTAAACAATCTCATAAATGAACCATAAATCAACTTGATTAATCAATTTGAATCATATCCACAATTATTAGTTTGGTTTGATAAAACCAAAAAAAAAAATCTAATCAGAACTGTAAGTCAAATACTGTAATCATTTCTAGATAAACATATGTTGTATTGTTGTTTATTTAGTGATGGGATTAAAGTAATGTTAGATATTAGTTTAGGGTTGTGTGAGGATTAGTATCAAATTCCTAATGGAACCGCCACTACCATATATTTATAAGGCATAGATCAGAATGCACAAGTGTTGGGGGCTTTTTCGTGGCAATCAAATGGAGGTGACGGTACATCACCACTGCTTATTTATAAATATTACAAAAATGAAAATTTATTCCACAAAACACCAAGGCTACCTACTTAACAACCCAACTATGTTGCAATTTTGCTTAATATGCATCATTATGAACTTGAATGGACCATATACTAAAAGTTCTAGTTACTTCAATTTAAAACACCATAAACAGTATCAAATGGTGGTCCGCTCGGTGGTTTCATCCATCCTAACCGCTTCTCTGCCCTGGCCTCTGGGTGCTAACCGGAGATCCCGATTGCCTGCGTTGTGTTTCTTATTCTTTAGGGTTGAGGTGCTGTAATGGTGGTCGACTCTTCGGTTGTTCCTGAACTCCCAAGGGCTCAGGTAGGGAGCCTAACTCCCCAATTTGAAAAATTCTGGTTGACCCTCTAAATTTTTTAAATCTATTTGTTAATAAAATTATAGTTTGACTTCAAAATACTAAAATTTTGATTATATAATGGCGAGATTTTATTCTAACTCCTATAAATGTATATAACATAATCCCAATCTCTCCAAAGAAACTTTGCTGTTGCCAAACTCCAACCAATATTTCCGGTAAGATGGGGTCCGGTTGGAAAAATAAGCTTTGTGGCCTATGGACTGTGCTGTGTTTTCGCGTCGCGATTAGGCTACGGAACTCGAGTCCCATGAGGCTCGTTTGGTCTATTGGTTCAAGTCAAGAGTAGTATCCACTACCGAAGGCAAGGGTTGCTTAAACTCACTATATCAATGTCCGTTACCTTGAGAGTTGAGTAATGCATCTTACTGTTGGGCGACGTTTGTGCTGAGATCTCTTTTTGCCTCCATTAGGCAAGGAGGCTTAATTCAAGCAATGACGAACTGTCTCTGACATAAATTGTAGGGTTTACTCATCTTCTAGGGTGTTGTCTTTTATGAGACTTGGGTTTTCGAGTGCTTCCTTCGTTTCGTTTATTTGGGTTGGAGGCTTCATTGTCCTTTGTTTGCATGGGACATTGTTCCCATTTGCTGTATTCCTATGAAATGAAATTTGAACTTCGACCAAAAATAAAACACAAATCAAAATATCAATATATTGCCCATCATCCAGCCAGAGGGTTTACTGGGCTTGAAGAGTTGGGCATGTTCAGTGACTTGGCTTCAAGTCAAGTCATTCAAAATGCTAAGGTAAAGACAAAAATTAATAGTTTTAAGAAGAGAGAATGTTTAACTTTTGTCCTCCATGATTCTGCGTCAGAGCCGATTTTGTCTAGAGAAGACCCCAGGTAATGTTTGTATCCATGAATCAAATAGGTGTTGTTCTGTTGTTTAACCATTTGCACCATGTGCTCGATAAAATATTGGAATGACAAAAGAAAACCAGCAGGGCAATGACATAGTGACGGGGAAAATTAGAGCGAGATAGCCGAACCAATAAATATGTAAATTGAATACCCATACAAGTGATGGCATTAATATCAAAGACCTCAGGTCCCACCATTGCTAGATTTCTACTTTTCTTCATGTTCTGTGTCTGCCCAACCCAACCTAGCATGCAATGTTAAGCATGAAATTCGTACCAAAGTGTCTAATGTCTCTCAAGTCAACATTTTTCTCTCACTTGCTTTTGCTTTGCTTATAAATTTTATTTGCGGTGCAATTTTATTTGTAAAAAGGACGTACTGTTCATTGGTTTTGCTTTATCTACTACAGGTACCCAATATGAATAATGATGAGTGAGGGAAATTTTTTATGAAACTGTGGGGGCAATTTTTTTCCACATCTCTATTAGCTCTATAATTAAGGTCAAGAGAAACATATACCATACAAACCGCAAAGATTTTCTAAAGTTTCAGAGCCCCACTTTTGTACCCTCTTAGACCCTCACCCATTTCTTTACAATAAAAGCCCACAAACATAAAGAGGGTAAACTCAACTCACATACCCTCTGCTGAAAGTTCCTGTCAAGGCTGGCCTCAGAGTGAACCGTCAAAAGGGTTTTGATAACAAGTGCCAATCACAATCCTCACTATTACTCCCAAGCACAAAACCAAAAATTCTTAAAACCCAAAAAGAGGCTTCTTTTTTTTTAAGTTTTTTTTTTTTTTTGATAATTAGTGATCAGTCACTTCCATGGGGTTCTCAAGAGAAAACTACAGCAAGCAATTATGTATTTAGCCACGTCGAATCCCCGTGAAGTAATTGAAGTCATGGTGCTGGACTCTAAGTTGCTTTAGCCACGAATCTGCCACGCTTAAAAGCGACACCAGCCTCTCTTGGTCCCACCCAGAATTACCCGAGACCCACACGTTTCCTTGCATCTTGTAAGTGGCCAAGCCAAATGGTGGAAGAGAGATGCCTTCTCCTTCCTTTCGCTTCCTTTCAGGATTCTCAATGTCATCTTCCAGGTCCATATCTGCAAAACAACCATTACATGTATAAGTATCTTGGAACCAAGCAACTTAACATAACACAAAAGCTGAAAGAAAGAGAACCTTGGAAAGAAGAAGATAGAGTGTGGTATGTGAGGAAGCATGTGGACAAGTCTTTTATGGTCCTTCCCATGGGAATATGATAAATTGGGTACCTGATATCATCAACATCAAACAATAATCCTTTGTCAATAATTTGAAACTATATAATATGCAAATCATATTATCTAAAGAGGTCTAAGAGGGAGATTCTATCAGAAAAGAGAGAGGAAGAGATGGAAACAGACCAGTAAACAGCCATCCAACTAGCTGGGGAAAGATCTACGCTCCTCAATGACATCAACCCGGGGTATCTTCTCGATAATCCATTAATCTGTTAAAAGCGAGTACCGCAACGCGTCACAATCGTGTCGAAACTTAAAGCCACAAAGACCGAAAGGGTATTAACTTATTCTTCTTTGTGACAAGAGTAAAACTTTAAAAAACAATATCACGACAAAAGCAAGAATTTATGCTCATGAAGGATTAGATATATATTGATAATATCCTTAAAGAGATGATTGTAGACAAAATAACAAGAGACATGAAAGAACAACAATATGCAGAGAAAGAGAAATAAAAGCAAAGGAATTTTGCTATTCAAAGGTCAAAAGTTTTATTTCAGTCTTTATAAGATGCTTATATTCTGAAAAATCCATAGCTGTTCTTTCTAAGTCTAATCAATTGCCATTACATTGTCAATCTTACAATTGGGAAAAAGCCATATAAAGCATAGAAAATGCGAATCAAAGAAAGAAGACAATGCAATCAGTGAAAAAAGATGGGTGTAAGTAAGGGCTAAAACCAACAAAAGCAAGGAATCAGGCAAAAAAAAAAGTACCTTATCCATGAGTGGAACTCTTCCATAAGGAGTTGATCTCTCGAAATACTGAAAGTAAAGGTAACCCAATCTATTATTCACATGCCAAAGGCTATCGTGCTCGGAACCGCCATCCTCCGACGAGCATCCGTCCCATCTCCATAACTTGTCACTCTCGCTCTCATCACTCAATGAATCACTAAAAGAATCCCTCTCGCCATCACCTGATTCAGTCTCCTCCCTGTAAAGATTCCAACCAGATTTTATTTTTTATCACATTTACAAAACCCCCCAGAATTGTACAATTGCCCTTTGCCTAATCTAATAATATCGATTGAAGGTGTTAAACAACACAATTGCATACTCAATGTTTGCCACGAATATCATGTCAACTGCCAAAAGATTGATTTACCTAAAGGTGTTGACTGAAGAATTGCTGGTAAAGATTTGGATGGCAGAGAGATAAGGAACATAGTATTGGACTAAGGTTTCGGCGTTGTTCAAGACAATGGGAACGCCAGCCCCGTACGCACTCCATTCGTCATAACAATTCCAAAGATCACCCAACGTGAAATATTCAACCTTTTCTCTCTCCCAAGGGTGCCATAATCGATTAAGGTTCCTAATCTCACTCTGCAACATAAACAAATCAATCATGAAACCATAATCAAATAAACAACAAGAATGACAGAAAGAGAGAGAGAGAGAGAGAGAGATGGGAAAGAGGAGTGACCTTGGGAAGGAAATGGGACTTGACAGTCGGGGTAGTGCAATGGAGGAAGCAGGCAAGGTTTGATTGCGTCGACCCTGTTTCAAAAATCATGATTCCAAAACAAAGAGACGGAGATGAGAGAGATTGGTTTTTTTTTTTTGGTCTCTCAACCTCAACCCTGAAAACAGAGGAACCACAAGAAAAACACAAGAGAAAGAGAGAGTAGAATGGGAAAGACTAGGGAGGGAGGGAAACAAGGAGAGAGGAAGAGAGAGATTGTCGCGATTTGGTTATATGATGGAAATTTGTGACTCGAGAGAAATTCTATATTCTCACGTTTGGACAGCTAAATTTAAGGGAACAGAAATGGAAGAGAATTTTAACATCAAATATCTCTCTCCCTATCTCTCTATTCAACCGAGTCTTTCTTGGTGGTTGACAATGTTGTCTAATTCAACTCTTTTCCGGTCACCGGTTGATTTGGACGACCCTTTCTCACCACCCCCCACAAGAAAAGCTTAAGAATTAAACAAGTAGTGAAAATAAAAGGGAATTCCACTCTATGCCTGCAAACTTAAAGAAAACTCAAGCCTGCTCTGCTTGATCAGCAATGAAGAAACAAGTTTCTTCTCTCTTCGCCAAAAATTTACGACCGTTCAACGCTTAATTCTTAAAGTTCAATCCAAAAACCCACAAGGCAAAGTTGAAAACACTCATATCCCACACCAAGAAACAAAAACAAGACAAAATAAGGGAAAACCAGAAAAAAGCTTATTTTAATGACAGAAGCCAGAACTTTTTTTTCAAGGTTTTTTCTTTTTATTTGTTTCAACAGAAACCCAAGATTTCTGATAAAAGATTTGTTGGTTTGGATCCTTTCACTAGGATCAAGAGGACTTCTTTAACAGAAATTAAAAAGAAAAATTGAACTTTTTCCCGGGAAACAAAAGCAGAGCACAACCAAAATACACTCGATAAGGGAAACAGAGGGGAAAAAAAGAGAAAATATCATATTTATGAACACAACTATCTGTTTCTCTACACTTTCTAGAAAGAACCAGCAAAAACAGACCGGGATAAATACAAAACAGTATTAATTTAAGGCATCTAATTTTTATATATGCATTAGATTTCATGACTCTGTGGAAAAAATAAGAAAATTTAATCTTTTTAATAGTAAAAAGAGAAAAATCTTTACATCTAATGAATTGTGCCGTTTTGGGTAAGCAAATATTTTATTACTGTGGAGTGTAATCCAATCACCATAAAAATATAGCTCTGTTCTGTAAAGAATTAAACCATGAAAATTGAAATTTGAGAAGAAAGAATCCGACTTTTTGCGTTTAGTCAAAATACGATTTTTATTTACCATTCACACCAATAATGAACAATTCAGCCCATAAGATCCTTTTATTATTGATTAAGCCGGATGTTGTATGTGGTTAAAATCCTAAAATCTAAATTCAAGTTTCATCATTCTTATATTCATATTTTCCCAACCTTTTTGAAAATATTAGCATTAATACATCATATTAAAATAATATTTGTAATTTTATTATTTAGATAAATATTTTTGAAAATATTTGAACTATTGAAAATACGTGAGTTAAAAAATAGTTATAAAATATGTAATATGAATACTACTATATTTTTAAAAAAGTAAATATACAAAAATAAGATAAATGATAATGTTGAAGTTTGATTAATTTCTAACATTAGTTGTAATAGCCTAAATTTTCAGTGATGTCGGAACAGTGATTCAAGATCAATAAATTCGACAAATGAGTAGAAAATATTAATAATTTAGTGAATATAACTTAAATGTGAAGTTAGGAAAATTTTTGAAATAGCTAATAGTGTACTAGAAATAAATATTTAAAAAAATTAGAATCAGAAATGAGATATTGAGAGTTTGAAAATTTTAAAACGAGCCATAAATATTTTTATAAATATTTATGGAGTGTTAATAAGTTAGTATTAAATTTTCGTCAAGAAATTTTAAAGTTTCGATAGTTAATTAAATAAAAAGGACTAAATTGTAACAAATGTAAAATTATGGGAAATAATTAAATAGCTTAAATGATAAAAGAAAGAGGGTTTAAAAGGAAAATAAACCCAATGTCTATTTGGGCTGGACGGCAAGGGCATGAAATCAGCAGGAAAATTGATGAATTAAGGGCAAAATTGGAATATTGCAAAATTTACTTAATAAAGCTAGGACTAAAGTGAAATTATCTAGATTTCTCATTATTTTTCTGCATTCTCATCAGCAAAAACACCATAGAAGGGTTTTATTAAGCTGGTTTTTCATATTTTTACTACAAGTAAGTTCAATTCTTGATTATTTCTTGAAATTTTTGTGTTTTTCTAACTTTTACAACTAGGTCCACTTGTTGAATTCATTAGTTTTTGATTTTATGAAAGAAATTGGAAGTTGCTATGAATATGTGCTGGAAGTATATGATGATTTAGCATGGAATTAGAGCTTTAAATTTTTTATATGCTGATTTTATTGAAAGAATTGAATAGAAAGTTAATGTTTGGGAATTAATGGTGAAAGAGTTTGAAGTTAGGGCTTTATGTGGAAATTCTGAATTTAAATAATTTTGAAATAACTTATAATGTCTAGTTAAAGCATTAATTGGGAAAAATTAGCTTCATTGAGGGGTTAATTGATCAAGGACTGAATTGTATGAACTGTGAAATTTGGGGCAAAAATCGAAATCAACATTTGCACTAAAACAGTTTTGGACAGCAGCAGTAGTCTAACTTTGAAAAATCACCAAAAATTTTAGAAATTGAATTATAGAATGAATAAAATATGAAATTAAATCTTATCGAGTCTAGTTTCTTATAGAAGAAACGGTGTAAGCAACGGAATTGTAAATCATGAGATATAATATATTTTGTAAGACAATGTCAGAATGAATTCCGGTTCCCCTGTTCTGACTTTGAAAAATCATAAACAATTGAATAAAAACAATTAGGGGCTAAAATTTATATGTTTAGAATCCTGAATGAGTCTATTTTCAAGAGAAATAAACAAGAAAATCATTTGGATCCTGTACAAAGAGATAATTAATTTTTAGTGAAGAAGGGTCGGAACTGTCAGATAGCAGAATAGGGGAGACTTCAATGAATAAACTGTATTAATTAGCCTAACCAAAAATCATGAAATTTTTATGGTAAGAATATATGTTAGTCTAGTTTCATGAAAAATTAGCGGATCTTAATTTTGAGTTCTGTAACAAAAGATAAAAATAATTTAGTGACTATGACACGGATGGACAGCATTAGAATATACATAAGTAAATAATGAAATTATAGATAATATTACTTATAAGCGGGTTGAAGATGAAGTCAATACTGATAAGTGAATGATTTTACAATGATAGATCGAGAACCTGAAGCAAGTCGAGGGAAAGAAAAAGTAGCTGATTAGTCCCTGAACTTTCACAAATTTTGCAAATCGACCCAGGTAAGTTCATATGGTTGAAGTTTAATGATTATATGTTAATTTTATGAATTATATAATGTATGATGAAATATATTTATTGATGAATAGAGAATAAAATAACAACCCGAAAATCGAATAAATGATCAAATTGAGTGGAACGTCGGATTTGAGTATTTCTGATCAGTGACAAGTGATAAGTGGTAGCTTTAGCTACACTTATCTGATCAATGACAAGTGATAAGTGATAAGTGGTAGTTTTAGCTACACTTATCTGATCAGTGACAAGTGATAAATGATAAGTGGTAGCTTTAGCTACATTTATCTGATCAATGACAAGTGATAAGTGATAAGTGGTAGTTTTAGCTACACTTATCTGATCAGTGACAAGTGATAAATGTGATCAGTGTAAGACCGTGACAGGACTATGACTTCAAAAAGTGATAAGTGATCATACGCAAGACCATAGTTATACTATGGCAAAGTGAAAGTGAAGTACTCAATTTTCCGTAACCATTCCCTAATTTGGTTAAAGAATGATATGTGACAAATGGGCCCAAAAGAATTAAAGGAAATGGATAAGTGGTAGTAAGTTTATACAAGGGAACTCACCAATGACTGTGGTTGACAGGTGAACTTAATAATTGTGTATATTGTATAAGTGTATAAATATTTGGTAAGATTTATGTTTTATGCCTATGAACTTACTAAGCTTCTATAAGCTTACTTTAGTGTATTCAATGTCTCTTGTAGATTGACGTGGAAGTATACAGAGGATCGGATCAACACAAAGGATCACACTATCCAGATTATCTCCGGTAACTTTTGTAAATTTCCTTTTTATTTATATGGCATGTATAAGGTTTGATGATTATATATGTAACAGCCTAATTTTTAGTGGTGTCGGAACAGTGATTCGAGATCACTAAATCCGAAAAACGAGTAGGAAATATTATTAATTTAGTGAGTATAAGTTAAATGTGAAGTTAGGAAAAATTTTAAAATTGTGAAATGTACAAAAAATATATATATATATATTAAAATAATTAGAATTGAAAACGAGGTATCGAGACCTCAGGAATTTTAAATCGAGCCATAAATATATTTATAAATATTTATGGAGTGTTAATAAGTTAGTATTAAAGTTTCGTCAAGAAATTTTAAAGTACTGATAGCTAATTGAACAAAAAGGACTAGATTGTATCAAATGCAAAATTGTGGGAAATGATTAAATAGCTTAAATGATAAAAGAAAGAGGGTTTAAAAGGCAAATAGACCCAAGGTCTATTTGGGCTAGACGGCAAGAGCATGAAATCACCAAGAAAATAAGGGCAAAATTGGAAAATTGCAAAATTTACTTAATAAAGCTAGGACTAAAGTGGAATTATCTAGATTTCTCTTTATTTTTCTGCATTCTCATCAGCAAAAACACCATGGAAGAGTTCCCTTAAGCTGGTTTTTCATATTTTTACTGCACGTAAGTTCAATTCTTGATTATTTCTTGAAATTTTTGTGTTTTTGTGACTTTTACAACTAGGTCCATTTGTTGAATTCATTAGTTCTTGATTCTATGAAAGAAATTAAAAGTTTAGGGGTAAAATGATAATTTTATTTAGAGCATTAATTAAAGTTTAGGGGTAAAATGATAATTTTATTTAGAGCATTAATTGAATGTATTATAACATGAAATAAATGAAAACGACGATCAAATTTCTTTATAAAGATCCGGATGACTTGAATACGAGACTTGAACGTGGAAAAAAAAAGATATCGGATTAATGAAATATCTGATAAATGAATCGGTAACTCCGGTAATGCTCCGTAACTCTATTCCAGTAACGGATTCGGGTTAGGGGCGTTACATTTATTGGTATCATAGCTAAGGTTTAGTCGGTTCTCGGACCGAACGTAGCATATGTGAAGTCTATAAATACATGCCATTATATAACTTGTGATAAGATAATTTAATATCTTCCAGCTCTGATGAGATTTATTTTACTTAAAAATAGAGATACTTTCCCAACCGAGCTAATTACGATAATGTTGAAAGCGATACTCAAATATGTGAGCAAAAGTAGATTATGATGAGTCGGAACTCATAAAGGTATGAATAAATGTTATATTTAAATTTATGTGTATAGTAAGTAAAATTTTAAGGTAAGTATCAATATTGAATTAAATTTGTATTGATATATGTGATTGATGTGGAAATAGAATTTTGGATATATGTTATATTTGAAAATTTTATTGATTGGGAATGTGATGAAATTGATATGAATATGTGATTAATTGAAATGTGTATTGATTGGAAACTGGAAAGTGAATTGAATACCCTATTAACTGTACCGGACTGAGTCGGATATAATTGGCATGCCATAGGATTTTGAGAACGGATTTGGAGATGAGATTTGGATATGCTGATGTTTATATCACTCGGATTTATCCGAAGAGGCACTTTGTGCTATTCTGGTGTGTTTTGGATGGATTATATTATTCTGGTGTATTTGGGAGGATTATATGATACTGGTGTGTTTTGGAGGATTATACTGGTGTGTTTTGGAGGATTATACTGGTGTGTTTTGGTTGGACGTTTTGGTGTGTTTGGATGGAATCCGTGTATCCGCCAAAGTCCGAGTCTTTTAATAGAGGTAAATATGAATATTAAGTGAAATTGAAATGAGAATTGAATTCCCTATTAACTTGTCGGACTAGTTGGATATAATTGGCATGCCATAGGAACCGGAAGTGTACGGGATTTGTCGGCTTTACTGATCATGCACTTTATGTGTCGTATTTCAAGCACCTTGTGTGTCGTAGCAGGCACCTCGTGTGTCGTTTCAGGCACTTATATGTCGTATTCTGATCAGGTACTATGTACCGTTTTAGGCACAATGTGCCTTACTGGTGTGTTTGGTTGGATCGTGTATCCGTCTGAGTCCGAGTTATGTTAATAGGGTTGAGTAAATGAAATGAGAAAATCGAATGAATTTGATCAATTAAACTATAGAAAGTGTGAAAAAGTGGAATTATGAAAAGAAATGTGAATTGTGAATTGAAATAGAGATATGAGATTGAAAGCTTGAACCAAAGGTTAATGAATTGATTAAAGATAATATAGATGATATATGATGCCATTTGATGAAAGACTATTGCCGAGATATGAAATTAAAGCATAATTAACACATATAACTTATATTGCTACATGTTTGATGTCTATTATTTATTATAGTATTTATAATTTGAATTATGGTAATACCACTGAGTACAAACATACTCAACGTACGATTATATTACTATAATTCAAATTATTTATTATTAAATGTTAAATTTAAATTATGTATATGGTAAGAGAAGTATGAGTTAGTGATATTGAGATATTTGAAATGTGTTTATGATGAGAATGAACTTAGAAATGTAAGAATAGAAGTTCATGATATGTATGTGACAATGTACGAAATGAGATAATCAAAAGTTGAGAAATGATGAAATGTGAATGAAATGAAAGTTTATATTGTGATAAACTTATCTATGTTTGTGTGGCATTCATATGATATTATGTGTCTGACTTGTTTGGTTAAGTAAATGCTATGAGTAAATTTACTCAAAATTCATGGAATGTATGTTTAAGTACGCTAGTTTGAAATGGATAATTGAAAAATTCGTATAACATAATCATGTATGTTAATTTGTTTGAAGTGAATTATGTAATTGTGATGATATGATGTTGATGATAAACACTAAGTTATATGTGTGTATTTATGAGAACTCAGTTAGAGGCTTTACGACCTCACCCTCTTACCAATGTAGTATTTTAAAATGAAAATTTACAAAAAAAATGTTGAATAAGTTCGCAAATGTGAAACTAATGAGTACAGTAATGGAATAATTAATAATGCAGACGGAGTTGAAAATAGTTTGACAAGTGAATACAGTTTTTTAAAAAAAAGATATCAGATTATTCTAAAGATCATTCAGATTACGTAATGTCACGGTTAAAGAAAAAGTTAACCTCGGCTAGTCGACTTATTCAGATACAATGTCTGAAGTATGTGTTTGCTAAAATTTTTCCCGAATTGGTTTTCGTTAGTGAATGGAATGACGCGGGGTTCATGATGACATAATTAGTAAAAAAAATGAAAAAAAATGATAATTGAGTAGTAAAGATGTCTGTGTGTGATAGTTACAGTTAAAACGAATATGATCATATTTTCTGGGTATTCTATGTATTCTTTTATCCTCAGAGATATGTGTGTGGTTGTTCAGTCTCTGGTTGAGTTCTGATGTTTTGAGAATGCTAGTTAATTATGATGTTAGACGAAAGCCCTATTGGTCTGGTCGGTTTATGATCGTCATTTCTTCATCTTCTTGGAATTCTATTTTAATATGTTGGAAATGAAGTTAATGGTAAAAATTTATGTGAGACTATTCTTATGTTTCTACTGATTATGATTTTGTTTTATACATGCGGGAAATATATTATCTCTGTTATGATGGAAGTCCAAAGTCGGTAAGCAGTGTTTTTCTTCTGACTTTCTTTGAGAAAATATCAAGATCTTTATTATCTTCTTGTGAGTTAGATGTACTAGTGATTGCACGAGCGTTACATAATATCTTTGAGTTCATGGATGTCTATTTGTTAGCAAGTAAGCCGAACATTAAGAACATTTAGGATTATTGCAGTCAATGATAATACTAGTGTGTTATGAGATAGAATGACTATAGATTTCGAATTTGGATTGTCATTAACATCGGAAAGGAAAATGTTATTTAGTTTATGGTTGTTCATTTGACAAAGAAAGATCTGTATGATCATTTCAGTAGGTACAGAGTTTTCATTTGACAGATCAGCTGAGTATATGTATCCCTGAGAGGGTAATTTAGAATTTTGACAGTATGTTCCAACATTGTGTTCTAGAGTTCAAAGGTGAATGGAAAAAGATATTCGAGGTTAAATCAAATTGTGATTCTGAGAAGTTAGTAAAGGTGTTTTATGAGTGTTGAAAGCAACTTCTTCTGGTAAGATTTTCGGGGACGAAAATCCCTAAAGGGGGAGAGTTGTAACAGCTTAATTTTTAGTGGTGTCGGAACAGTGATTCGAGATCACTAAATCCGAAAAATGAGTAGAAAATATTATTAATTTAGTGAGTATAAGTTAAATGTGAAGTTAGGAAAAATTTTGAAATTGTGAAATCTACAAATATATATATTAAAATAATTAGAATTAAAAACGAGGTATCGAGACCTCGATAATTTTAAATCAAGCCATAAATATATTTATAAATATTTATGGAGTGTTAATAGTTAGTATTAAAGTTTCGTCAATAAATTTTAAAGTACTGATAGCTAATTGAACAAAAAGGACTAAATTGTATCAAATGCAAAATTGTGGGAAATGATTAAATAGCTTAAATGATAAAAGAAAGAGGGTTTAAAAGGCAAATAGACCCAAGGTCTATTTGGGCTGGACGGCAAGAGCATGAAATCACCAAGAAAATAAGGGCAAAATTGAAAAAATGTAAAATTTACTTAATAAAGCTAGGACTAAAGTGGAATTATCTAGATTTCTCTTTATTTTTCTGCATTCTCATCAGCAAAAACACCATGGAAGAGTTCCCTTAAGCTGGTTTTTCATATTTTTACTGCAAGTAAGTTCAATTCTTGATTATTTCTTGAATTTTTTGTGTTTTTGTGACTTTTACAACTAGGTCCATTTGTTGAATTCATTAGTTCTTGATTCTATGAAAGAAATTAAAAGTTTAGGGGTAAAATGATAATTTTGTTTAGAGCATTAGTTGAATGTATTATAACATGAAATAAATGAAAACGACGATCAAATTTCTTTATAAAGATCCGGATGACTTGAATACGAGACTTGAACGTGGAAAAGAAAAGATATCGAATTAATGAAATATCTGATAATTGAATCGGTAACTCAGGTAATGCTCCGTAACTCTATTCCGGTGACGGATTCGGGTTAGGGGCGTTACAATATAAATGCTAAGACTTGTTTAATGAATATACATTAAAGTAAAGAATGATGAATATGTTAAATAGTATGATTATAATAGAAGTATAATTTGGTATCAAATTGATTGAAATGAATTGGTTCGTTAGATTGGTCTCGGTTTTAAAATTTGCAGGGAAGGTTAGATATTTATAAAGAGGTTATATTGAACAAAAAAAACTTTAGAATTTTGCGAAAAATTCCCTATGGTTTCGATTTAATTCTGGTTTGGTCTCGAAGTATGTTTTGGGCTTTGGAGGCCCATCTAAAGGACGTCATGACATGTTTTAGTAAATGAATAGTATTTAACTCGTATTAACGAAAAAAATTAATTCGGTAATCTCCGATAATACCTCGTACCCTATTTCGGCGACGAATACAGGTAAGGGGTGTTACATTAGTAATATTTTTAAAGAGATAAAATGTACTTTACAAATTCATTGTTATAAGTTTATTTTCAATAAATTCTAGATTTTTCTCTCTTTTTTTCTATCACTTTATGCTTTTATTAATCAATTTATTTACCAATAAAACCTTTTAATTAATTTATTTAAATAAAAGTGTTTAATGAGTACTAAATATAAATGTAAGATATTAAAGTTTTACTTGAATTAAAATATAATTTTTTTTAAACACCCACTCAAGTTAGACATGTAATACTTTTAGAAGGAATCAGGTGGATGCTTGAAAATGGTTTTCCATTTCCTGCTTACTGGGTTATTTTTGATTGCTCAGCTTTCTAGATTAGCCACTCATCGTGAAACCACTCGTTAATATAGTAAACGTCCCTTTTCATTAGGCTTTCTGCTTACTATAGTCTCGCCACTTGTTTTCAGTGTGAACACTCTATTTAGAGACCTTTAGAGCCCACCTAAGTATAACAACTTCATATTGTCTAAAAAATTATTAACAGAATGAGCCCTACTATGCTCGTCTTTCACATGTTCCATGATAATAACCTACCTTCCACGTTGCCACTACCAAGCAAAAGGATCTCCCCTTATAAATACCCTTCAAAATGATGAAAAAGAGATTATTTCCTATTAGCAACCTTAAGCAATTACTTCCTACAATTAGCCTTCCTAACCTCACGACAATCTACCTCCTCTTTGTCTTTCTCCATCTATTAAAGTAAATCGGCCTCCTTTACATCACCATAATTTTAAAGAAATTAAATTTTTTCATAATTAATTAAAAATTGAAAACATTAAATAGAAATAAAATAAAAATTATAATTATTTTTAACTTAAAATTTACTTAATAAATAAATCTTAACCGTTTATATTTTTATTATTATCAAACTTTAAGAATAAATAGATATTTTTCAAATTAGAAAATATATATATTTAAAAAGTTAGAAAATTTGTAACTTTTTCTCAACCTAAAAAAGTTGTTTTTCTAATATGATTCACTAATAGTAATTGCATTTATCGTCATTTAATTAACCTTTTGATGCAAAGTTTAATTTGATAAATTATAATTCCCATGTCTCGTTAATGTCTTCTTTAAAGGCTTATTGAATAACCGCATTGATTATGAATAAATAATTAAGTTGATGTTATGAATTATTTCTATTCGGAGGTGTCTATGAGTTGGGCTGAGTTTGAGTTTGATCTAATTAAAATTTTAGGCCCATTTATTAGGTTTGGATTCAGCTCAAAAAATGGGCTTAAAATTTTGTCCAAGTCTAACTTGGATAAAAATATTAAAATCGGGGTTTAGTTCGACCCGCTTGTATTATTTTTCGTATAGTTTTAAAAATATATATTATACATCAAAAATATTAAAAACATTAAAATAAATATTTCACAATAAATTAAAAAACAATATGTATACTTCAATAACACTAAGATAAATAGGTATAACTTAATAAGCAAATACCTCTAAAATAGTAACAAAATTAACAATAAAGTATGAGTTATACAATATCCAAACGATAATAATAAAATAATGAAATGGTAGGAAAATAGTAAAAAATAACAAGAAAATAATAAAAAAACAATAAAAAAAAGGGAAAAAAGAGTAAAAAAACTGGTTCTAGACTAGATTTTTTATTAAAGAGCAAAAATTTGAATATAAGAAATTAAGTAAAAGCTTTCCTTGTTTTCTAATTTTGGTTTTTTTAATAAAATATTTAGTATCTAATGATATTTATTCTTATTAACATGATTAAATCCCATTTATTTTGTAAGTGATATCAAATATAATTACTAGTTAGTAAGATGGCACTTGAAAGCCATAAAGTATTTTAGTCCTTTTCATATCATTTTTTTGATAAAAAAAAAAGATTCTTGGTTTTGATGAAAATACCTAAATAGAACTTGTCAAAGGAAAAAATTTATTCTTGGTTTGGTTTAATGAATCTATTTATATAAATATATTCAAAAAATCATTTAAATAATATATTAATTAAATTGTATTTAAAATCCAACACAATAAAAAAAATTAGGGTGTATTTAGGCAGAACATGAAAATTAGATAAAAATATAATTATTAGGGTAATAATTATACTTTCTTGTAGTTACAAATAATTGTAATTTCCTAAACATGTTTGGCTCATAGAGTGTAACTACATCATAATTTCTCCTGTCATGTTTTGGAGTACAAATTGTAATTACACAGTCATACCATTTATATTTTAAAAATGTTAATTACTATAAAAAAATAAATACAATAAAACATTTCTAGACAAGTGACAAAAATCAAAATCAAATTATCATATATAATATGTTAGTCTAACAAAGTAGTCAATAATACAAGTACTATTAAAAATAACAAACAAAAATAAATAAATTCTATCCAATTTTATCTAATTGATCAAGATTCTATATTTATTGAGATATTCTCTATCATTTGTTAGTTCTTAACTGAGTTCTTCATTATTGTAATTTAAATTTAAATATGTATCATTAAGATTATCAATATTTTCTTCTTCCAAGTACTCTTTAAAGTATGGATAATCTCAATTCTACTTATGAATGAAGTTATGAAGAATGAAACATGTTAGTACAAACCAATTTTGTTTTTTTTTATACTGAAGTGATGTTAAAGAGATTAGATAGTTTTTTTTTTCATTTTAAGAAATAAAATATAATTTTATCATATATTAATTTATAACTAATCACTTATAAGAGTCCGAGTCACAATTTTTTCATTCGATAAATGACATAGCTCTTGTTTGCTCCCTTAGATTCACGCCTATATCACAATATGATTACTCGTAAGATCTAGTGCTATGGCTATGCCTTCCACTTATAGTTTGTTTCTCAGGTAAATTTCTTTAAATTCAAATTTTAATTGAGTTGACGTTACGAGTCAATCAGATACTAATTAGGTCATTAAAACTTTAGTTTTACCACTCAACCAAATTAAGCTTTATCTTAAAATATGTTATATATTTTA
Organism: Gossypium hirsutum; assembly: GCF_007990345.1. Classification (NCBI taxonomy): domain Eukaryota; kingdom Viridiplantae; phylum Streptophyta; class Magnoliopsida; order Malvales; family Malvaceae; genus Gossypium; species Gossypium hirsutum. The sequence goes on from NC_053426.1 coordinate 106,283,588, forward strand.
ATTTTATTACATATACTATATTACCTGACTCAATTGTATAAATTATTATATATATATTTAAAACATACTCATATAATTTAAATACATAATTTTTAAAGTAAAATAAAATTTCTAATATGTATAAAAAAATGGAATTGTGTAAATGCCGCCGTTGTATAAAACAATAAAACATTCTCGCCTCCTTATCGGCATCTCCATAGATTTCAATTCCCGTCAACATAAGGAGCAGATCATATCCACTCCCAGACTTCTTTCTAACAAGTAGATATCTTTATGCTTGTTATGTCTCCAGTTTACAAGGTTGTTTCACCATTTTTTATATTATATGTTTCAATTTTTAATAATTTAATTATACTTTCTAATAGTTATTTAAACTCACAAATATTTTATTTCAAATTCAACTTAGATGAATATTCAAATCATTGGATGGATTAATCGTCACTATTTTTATTTTTACAAAAAATTAAAACGTGTAAGTTTTAGTATATTTATTAGTATTAACTGATCAATAAATGATAAATCAATAATTTGATTTGTGTAAAACGACGATTAATTTTTTTTTAAATCTTATTTGTACTCTTAATATTGTAAAATATAATTAAGTCAACATTTAAAAAAAATACACTGTTTTTTTAATAAATTAAACACACACTTAGTTTATTATTATTACACCATTAATTTGTTTCTGTGTTAAGGATATCTATAAGATTAACGTACGAGGAAAAGTAGTGTTAAATATTAGGGGACATGATACGAAAACTGATCAATATTAAATAAAATTAAAAATCGATTAAAAACGTAAAATTATTGCACGACTTAGCAAATAAGCCACGTACTAAAAAAGAGATTATTAAATTAAGGATGGAAGATATTTACAGAAAAATATACAAATAGACACGTGGATAGCCAAAAGAGGAACAAAGTTTCATGTGTGTTTGCTGTCTGAAGTGGTATTTTTGGTCCCACTTTGTTCTAACTGAGACAATAATAAAAATAAAGCAGCTATTTTTAGAGGTGAATTTTATTCATTAGAAGATTTAAATGAGAAGGGTTTCGTGGTGGCATATGGAGGGATGGAGTGTGTCATGTGATCTGAGGGTTTCGGTATCCATCACAAACTTATATTTGTTTTGTTTGTAAAAGGAGATAAGGTGAAAGAGAATGATATTTTGGTCTGTCCAATGTCCATAAATAATCATATCCCAGCAGTTTAGAGTTCAGTAAGTTCAGTTCAGTGAATAATATACAGAGAAAGAGAGAGCATAACTGAATAAAATATAAAGTGTGAAACACATGGCATAGCTTGACATGACACAACATGAATAGGCTTAGTTGTCTCCATGCCGCATGAGAAGGGATGTTCATCTTGCCATCCTATTACCTCAAATTAAAATATAATCATAAATTAATAAAGCTTCAAATTTTATGTAACAAAAAAGTATATTATTTTGATATATTATTTTGATATTGTGAAATTTAAACTTCAACTGCAGCTAACTGCACTTATAAATATATGTTGCTTGTAAATGAGTGACACCAAATTTTAGAGGACCACCGACTCTTAGGGCCTGTTCTTTTATGCTTAAAAAAGACGTTTTTGACTCTAAAAATATTTTTGGAAGAAAAGTTGTGCAGAATAAGTTATTTTTAGCTGGAAATTTTGACTTTTCTGAAACACTTCTGAAAAGGAGAAACTAAAATTTTTAGCTTTTCCTCTCTCAAAAGTACTTTTAGTGCTTAATTATTTTTCCACCCCTCCAATAACATAGTATTTTTCTTTTTTTTTCTTGGTGCTTAATTACAAATGTGTTAAAATCATTACTTAAAAATAAAAAAATATTTTTTAAAATACTAATTACAAATATTTAATGGTTATTGTCGAAACTATTTTTTTTGAAAAAGGGCGTTGACTTATTTAAAACAAAAATGGAGTCGCCACCAATCCCTTTTATTTAGGTGTGATCGGTTCACTTAGAAATTTAGTTGTTTTAATAAAATATTTCAATTTATTAAAACAAATGATTTTGGTCTACGAAAATTGAGAAAACGGACTCGAGAGTCAATACGTGAGAGGAAGGATTAACACCCTCGTCACGTCCAAAATTAATACCTAATCAATTAATTAACGTCTTAATGTCAAAAGTTGAAAAGATTTTAAAATAAATTTTAAAACACGATACCTTCCCATGGATGCTAATTTTAAAACGCCTGAATTACGTTGAAACGAGCATCACAGAATTACTCTTCCCGAGATAATAAGGTGTCACATCCAGTAAATTAGGACGCAACGTTTAAATCTTCAGGAGCAAGTTTGCCTTTTAATCTTTATCGAAAATTTGTGTATTTTGAAATCTAAAAGGATATTTGGCTTTTTAGGCTTAACAAGAAAATCGAAACCCAATAAGTTAGGACACGTTTTCTTGAATTCCCAAAACGCGAAATATTGCTTTGCTTTGAATATTTTTATTTTTGAATGATAATAAGTACAATATTTAAACGACGTGCGTTATTTGTTTGGATTAAAATAAAATGATTTATTTGAAAAATGTAACGAGGCTTGATTCATGAGGTGAAGATATGAAATAAAAATATAGTGCGACATGGAACAATGATACATGAATAAAATATTACACAAGCGAATGACAATAATATGAACACGTATAAACAAATTAAAGTACACGCAATGGTAATAATCACACAACATACATTATTTAAACACCAATATAATTAAAGCCAAGTGAACTAAGTGACACAATTTTTTTAAAAAATAAATAGTTGAAAGCAAACTAAAATCAAATGATTGCAAAATAAATTTTAAAAGGACAATGAATGAATTTAAAATAAATAATGTGAAAAAAAAGAAAGTTCAAATCAACAATATACAAAACGATTTTTTTTATAAAAAAGAATGATATATATATGAAGAACTTTAAAATAGATAATATATATATATACACACAGAAGTATGAAATAAATAATGTAAAAAATTAAAGTAAATAATAATAATAATAAATTTTAAAATAAATAAATAGAGTTCAAAATAAGGTATATAAAACAATTTAAAATAAGTAATCAAAACAATTTTAAATAAATAATATATAATAACTTTTTTTTTTAAAAATACCATGAACGGCAATTTGAACTAAATAGTAAAAAATGATTTAAAAGAGTTAACACATATAATTCATTTAAAAAAATAAAATACAATAATATATAAAGTAATTAAATATAAATAATTTATACACCCTTTAAAATAACATACGAAAGCTTTAAATATATGATGTGTAAAAAGAATTTTAAAATGAATAATAAAAGGCAAAACAGTTTTAATATAACTAATATATAAAAACTTAAAATGGATAAACATAGAACAGTTTAAGTGAAATAATATGTAAAGAAGGAAAAAATCTAAACGGTTTAAAGAGTAAATGAAAAAAATAAAAAAACAAACAAAAAAATAATAATAAACAGAAGTAATTTAAAAATTAAAATGAAGTTAAAAGGTTAGGGACTGCATTGCAAATCAGTATAAAGATAATGGGGCATAACCATAAATACCAAAAGCTGTCAGGGACTAAAGCAACAAACGCGTAAACTCGCGGGGGCTAGATGGGAGAATATCCCAGGTCCCAATGCGCAACATTTTACCTGAGGGCCTAAATGACACATGAATAAAATTATAGGGGTCGATTTAAAATATACAAGAACATTTGAGGGTTTGATTGAAAAGTTCAAGAAGAGGGAAGGATTAAAATCGAAAATATCCCATTTGAATTTCAGAAACGCGCGAATCCCCTTTGCATCGAGTCGGGTCGAGCATGGGTTTGCTCATACGGCGCCGTTTCAATGTTGGTGCCTTTGGTACAAAACGACACCGTTTTGCACTGCTATTTAAACTAATTTTTTTTACTTTTTTTCATTTCTTCCCTTTTCTTCTACAAAAAACAGAGAGCAGCCCCCCTTTTTATAACTTTTCTGTGCTAGGGTTTCTTAATCCATCATCGTCGTCGCCTTGATCACGGTGGTCGGAGCCACGCGAAGACCAGATTTTCGGCCCTTTTTAAGAGGGTCCGAAAGCAAAGCCCTCCAAACTCAGAAAATGCGAAAGAAAAGGTCCCTCCCCTTCCCTTTTAAGTCCAATTTTGACGATGGAGAATAGATCGGATGACGTGACGCGGGATTATCCGGTGAGGTTTCTTCTCTTATATTTTTTGTTTAAAATAGATTCGTAATAAAATAAAAAGATAAAAAATAAAAAAAAATGAAATGAAATGAAAACAAGAAATAGAAATAAATAGTCAACCTTTTTTCTTGTATTTTTACTTTTTGATTGCTCAATATTCATGTGTTCTACAATATTTGGGTTTCTAATGAAAACAAGAAATAGAAATAAATAGTCAACCTTTTTTCTTGTATTTTTACTTTTTGATTGCTCAATATTCATGTGTTCTACAATATTTGGGTTTCTAGGCTTTTATAGCCGGAAAAAACACTCGATTTAATGTTGTCTATGCTTTTGCTTGTTTTCTTGCTTTGTTTCTACTCTGTTTTTTTGCCTTTTTGCTCTGTTGTCTTGCTTTGTTTCCTTTTTTTTGCTTTCTTTTGCAGGCGCACAAAGGGTCAACACCCCTGTAGATGGTCGTTTTGGTGCAACGGGGGCCGAATCTTGGGCGTCGTACGTGCCGAGGGTGCATAGGGAACTGCTGCGCCTTAGGTCATTAGGGTTTTTGTGTTGTTTTATGTTTTGGGCCATGTTTTTGGGTTAGGTTTCAGTTTTGGGCCTGCAAGGCTTGGGCTTTGCATTTGTGTTGTTGTCACTATTGAGTTTTCTGACGGACCGGGCAAATTTGGGCCCGTACAATTATATTTAAATATTTTAAATGTAGTTTATATATTCTAATTAAATTTTATAAGTAATTAATATTTATTACTTAAAAATATTTAAAATTTATATTTCACAATTTAAAATATTAACAACAAGTTATAATAATTTTTTTATATTCTTACTAAAATATAATAATATTAACTAATTTAAATTTTATTTAAATGCATATTTGTTACTTGATAATAACATGTCTAAAATGGACATTTTATTTCTCAAAAGCACTTTTTGACAGCAATGCTAAATACTCAAATTTTAAACCAAACTTTTCAAAAGAACTTTTCCATAGCACTTTTCAAAAGCATTGCCAAACTAGCCCTAACTCTTATATTAAATAAACAGTAATTGCTTTTCTCACGTTTCCTCGACGTTCTCGCTTGCTGGTCATTGCCGACTAGAATAGGGTTCATGACTGATCTCCAATCAACCATTCGATTTTGAAAATGTTATTAATTTTGTTAAGTGTTTTCTTCTGTCTTCTTCAGATAGTAATGTTGTATATTTACATGATATTGTTATTATTTACTATTAATTGATATGATATTTTAGAGTAGGTTTTATGCATGTTAACACGTACCATATTCTAGACTTAACACGTGTTTATGCGGTCTCATACGCGATCCTATGTGTGACCTCGTAAGGGAGTATAAGTACCTCTCTTGCAAACACTTAACATCATGTGAACTTGATACATGAGCTCGATCTGCGAACTTGGTATGCGAGCTTAACATGTGAACCGTGTAGAATCCAACTTAGACCCATTTAGGTTATGGGTAAGTAATAATAAGTATCATAACAATTTGTCTTCCATTTGGTTTGAAGAAGAGTTATAAAGTATCACTTCTGGGTACCTAGTTTGATGAAGCCAAAAGTGACATAAATAAAACTTACTGCTTACGTTTTATGCTTTAACATACAACGTACACTTCACCACATGTATAGAAAGAATACAGTTGTTTGCAGCTGATTGTTCCCTTCTTTTTAATTTGGTCATTTGCATCGTTAAAGTGCGAAGAAAAACCCTTTTAAGAGAAGGCTAACATAACCCTAAAAATCACATTATGTGAGTCCGAAAATTTGAGGAAAAATTGCTGCTAAGAAGAATAATTTCAGAGGTAATTCCCTAAAATTCCCATTGTATTCTCAAATTTTCTTTCTAGTTTTTGCTGGTAAATTATGGCTAGAACCCAAGGAAGTGTCCTTAGGGCAAGCTTTATTAAGGTTGGTGAAATCAATACACATTTTCCATTTTCCATTAACCTTATTTACTATAGCAATATTCGAAACCCAATCAGGGAACGACACTTTTTTGATAAATCCTACTGACAACAGTTTTCTCACTTCTTGCCTTACTGCCTTTACAACTTATGGAGTAATTTTTTTTTTGTTTAGCCGATTTAACTTTATGGCACACATTTAACCTGTGAACAATTACTCGAGGATTCACCCTATGCATGTCTGCAACTGACCACGCAAAAACATCAGAGTTTGACCTCATACACTGAATCAAACCCTGTTTTTCCTTTACTACCAATGCCAATGAAATTTTCACTACCTTACCCACATCATCATAGAACAACTGTAAAGTTTCTATGGCTTCTGCTACTTCTAGCTTCCTGATTCTTTCCTCATTTTTCGCGTCCAGATTGTTTAGATCCAGAACTTGACTACCCACTCCTATCTACTGCAAGCACTGTCCTTGTTATACGTGTTCGCATGTTTGCTTGACTGATAACATGTGGCACTGTTTCGCTGTTCGCTGATCACACTACATGAACATTATCCATGTTTTTGTAGGAAATTCAATCCTCATGTAGAAAGTTGCAACCATCATGTAATAGCCCGTTTTTAGTCAAATCGGAACAATGATTTCGGGACCATGAATCCAAAGTTGAAATAATTATTTTATTATTATTTTAATATTTGTAGCATCATAATATGATTTTGTAAAATTTTCGTTAAGAAATTTTATCGTTTGAGTGCTTAATGTAATAAAAAGGACTAAATCGTGAAAAGTGTAAAAGTGAAGTTCTATTAGTTAAAGGTGTCTAATAGCTATGAAATAATAAAGTGGAGGTCTTTATATGGTAATTAGACCATTTTTAATGTTAGTGGACATTTATGGACATGCATTAAGTAATTTTAATGGTTTATTATTAAGGTTAAGATGGTAAAATAATAATATCAACTTAAAATTAAAAGAAATAAAATATGTATCATCTTCTCCATGCTTTTTTTTGACCGAAATTAGAAGAAAGAAAATCATTATTGAGCTTTTGGATGTTCGACCATTAACACTAATGCATGTAAGTTCAATTTTGTCCCATTTTTATTGATTTCTATGTTTTTGAGATCGTTGCAGCTTAATCTAGCTAGCCCAGGGACTAATTTGCAAAATTGTTAAAGGTTTAGAGTTTTTCCTTTGATGAAATAGCATGTGTTTTGATGTTTAATGGTAGAAAATATATGCTTGTTGTTAGATAAACAATATTCGTTAAGTAATTTTTAGTAAAATGTCCAAATAGGGATTAAATTGTGAAATGTGTAAAATTCATGGCTAAATTGTGAAATAAATAAAAAATATGGATTGCTAGGGACCTAACTGAAATTCGGCTAGCATGGATTTAGGTTGAATTGCATGAATTTGTATTTTTATGTGATAAAGACTAAATTGTAAAAATGTTGAAATATTATGGGCAAAAGTGTAAAGTTGCCTTCATGTTTATTTTGGACTAAATTGAACAGAGTGATAATTAAATAAGTTAATTTTGATTACATTTAGATCAATAAAAGTGAATACGGATTTAGATTAGGGAAAGAACAAGGTTTTGGACTAATCAACTCGTTTTGTCATTTTTGCATTCGAGGTAAGTTTGTACGTGATAAACATTATTATATTTGTGTTTTAAATGCTTTGATATTGCATAAATTGTGAATACGACCTTGCGGACATGTTCGACGACGATTCGGCAAATGTAAAATCCCGGTTGAACCTTAGAAATAGATTAGGATATGAATGACATGTCATTAGGGGTTATGTGATTGGGTGCTGGTTCGTACGTCCTACCGGTGATTGAGTTATCCAACATGTGTTGTGGATTCTCATCAGCTTGTGTGAGCAGTACCGTATAGCTTCGTGATGACCGCCAGCTTGTGTGAGTAGACCCATTGATAACTCGAGAGTGAGCATTATATGTGATATGAGATTGAGATAGCTTCGACTATATATGTGGCACTTAGGGTGTGAGTTTTCGGGGTATCCGATAGTATTCCAAATGGTTCAACGATTATATCAGAGATGTGGTTGTTTAAATGTTGATACGAGGTGGTACAAGTATGTACATAAACCGTACAATCATTGAATTGAAGAAACTTGTAAAATTTATGTCTAATTTTGAGAATGGAAATTGTGGTAGGTTGATGGCTCAAAATGAGATATGTTATTATATGTTTTAATTGCTTAATTTGTGCATATTTGGTAAATTAATTTTATTGCTATACGAACTTTCTAAGCTTTATAGCTTACTTTGTTTATTTTCTGTTTTTATAGTGAAATCAAAGCTAGCTTGGATTCAAGAATCGTTGGAGACTTCATCACACTATCCAACTATCACTTTGATACTTTTGAACTTAAGTATTTTGTGTATATGGCATGTATAAGAACTTTGGTCATTATAGTAAATCTGTTGTTAATGAATTTAGTCATTTGAAATGGTTTGTAATTATTAAGTGTTTGGTTTTGTATATAGCCATGAGAGTTGACTTATTTTGGTTGGTTTTGATTGTGTATATAATTGTGCAAATAGCTCTTGTTTTATGCTTGATTATGGATATGTGATGCTAGTTGCTATTTGGTAATTAGGGGTATTAAATGGTTGAGAGTTGAATTTGGCATGTTTGTGAGATTAGGCTAAATGATGCAAATTTTGAAGTGCTCATATTAATGATTTGAGATTATGAGTTTTGGTATGAAATTGAATGGCATATTGTGGTATTGATGTGTTTTGTAGTGGTTGGTATTAAAATGGTATGAAATATGTTTGATTGAGATTGGTTGAATGCCTATTTTGTGCCAATTGGGTTAATGTAGGTGTAAGCAAGTTTGGGTGGCAAAATGGCTTGGTAAATAGCTTATTTTTGTCCACACGGGCAGAGACACGGGCGTGTGTCTCAGCTGTGTGTGAAACACAATCAGGTTACACTGCCGTGTGTCCCTTAGTGTTGAATTAAAAATCAAGTTAGTATGCTCCACACGGCTTAGTACATCGGCGTATGACTTGGCCGTGTGGCATAAGTCAGTATACCCTACAAGTTTTGGCACGGCCTGGCACACGGGCATATGTGGTCATTTCTTAAGGTACACGGACATGTGTGTTGGCCTTGTGACCCAAGTCAGAGAATTATAGGGGGTCGGACACGGGTTGGGACACGGCCATGTGCTCCTATTTCGAATGTTCACACGGCCTGTCACAGGGGCTTGTCTTTGGTCGTGTGAGACATACGGCTGGGCCACACAGGCGTACGTCCCCTGTAGTTTGAAAATTTTTCTGAGTTTTGTAAAAAAATTCCTGAGTTACTGGTTTAGTCCCGAATCACTTCTAAAGTATGTTTTGGTCCTCGTAGGCTCATAATAGGAACAATATGATTGATGTTGATTGATAATTACTTGAAATTAGCGAATGTATGTGAAATGAATGTTTAATTGTTTAGTAAGTCCAGTAATGCTCCGTAACCCTATTTCAGCGTTGAATACGGGTGAGGGGTGTTACACATCATCTTGGCCATTCTCATTATAGGACGCCCAAAAATAGCATTGTATGCCATTAGATGGTCAACTACAAAAAACTGAACATACTCTGCCGTGATGTGCTCACCATCCCTCAAGGTCACAAGTAAAGTGATATATCCTTTTACCTTAATAGGATGGTTCGCAAAACCATACAATGGGCTCGTCTTTTTCAAAACCTTCTCTTTCAACCTTATTTTCTGGTAAGCTTCTCAAGATAACACCTCCACTACACTGCCATTATCAATTATTATTCTCTTCACCTCAAAACCTGCAATAGTCACTGACACAACCATCAGATCATTTCCCTTTTCATTACAAATTAGTTCTTTATCTTCATTACTTAACTCCACTTTTCATTTTTTCCTACTAACGCGCATCTTATTTGGCAAGCTAATTGACATTATGCTTCTAATATGAGGCTTTCTATTTGCGTTAGAGGTTGCCCAATATTCATCTGTCTCAATTATCACATGTATTGTCCCTCTAACCTTTTTCTTACTCTTAGCTTTACCTCGCGAACTTTGTCTTGCTGGTTAGCAATCCTGTGTTACAAAATATTTCAGCTCGCCATTCCTAACCGCTTCGTTAATAGCATTCTTCAGAAAATTGCAATCCTCAATTTTACGTCTCCCATCATTGTGAAAAACACATCTATCCCTTGAATTCGATCTCATTGCATTATGTCTCATATATGGAGCACTTGGCAAGATGCCTAGACTTTTTACTTGGCTAAAGATATGGGCATGCGTAGCATTTAAAAGGATATAAGCCTCGAATTTATCATGATAAACATACCTTCTCGCATGCTCAAGTTCAGATATATAAAATGCTCCAAATGACTTACTTTGCGATTAGCCTTTCTATTGTCCTCCACCTTGTACCCGTAGAGCCTGAGAAGATAGTCCTTGACGACTGCGAACTCTCTCCCAGTTCCTACACTACCTAGCATCTCTCTAGAATGTACTACAAGTTGTTCTCTTGATTTCTTTTACTTTAGTAAACTTATGGGCCCTCTCATACAAATTTGCTAACTTTTATGGCATATTATCAGTGAATGAATACTGTACGTGCTCATTTTGAAAACCTAAGATAAAAGTATCGATGACTCACTGATCCTCCAAATTTTTTTGTATTTAGCGTCGCTGTATGAAAACACTTAATGTAATCTTACAAGGTTTCTCCCTCTCTTTGCTTTACAGACTTTAAACCTACAGGAGTGCTCATTATTGTTCTCTGTGCATGAAATATTCCTAAAAACATTTGACCCAATTGCATGAAACTCTAGATAGAACCTTGCGGGAGACACAAATACCAATCCTTCGCACTTCCTTTAAGGGTTGTTGAGAAGGCCATGCACTTCGCAGCATTAGAAGCTCCTAACACATTCATATAATCATTGTACTGCATGAGATGTGCTCGAGGGCCCCTCCTACCTTCAAACATTTCATTTGGAAATTTAAATTATGATGGTAAACTTACAGTTGCCACTTTAGGATGCAAAGCTCGCATATCCCTACATAAAGTGTCTACCCCGTTCTACCACAGCTTTGCATGTGCCTTAACATCTTCTTCTTGGGTAAGCACGATGTTATCTTGAGAATTGGCATTATCAGATTGCATTTTCTTCCCCAACTCGTCATTTTGCCTTAATAATCCTTACTGAAATATTTGTTGCTGCTCGAACCTAGCATTTGTAAAGTCATCTGCTCCTTCATCAATCTCATTTGTTCTTGAAGACCGAAAAACTATTGTGGGGATGCCTTCTGATCAAAAGGAAATGACAAGCCTTGACCAGAAGGAATATTCAAATCAAAAGAATTTGAAGCCCCAGTATGGGCCAAGTTACCTAGATTTTGTAACCGATCAGCAAACCAACCAGCAAATAAGTCTCCCTCACTGGGTCGATTGCTGGTGCCAGAACCCCCAGGTTGTCCTATCAAAAAGTTTATGGGGAAATTTTTATTGGGGTGAACCATTTTGATTTTTTCACAATCGAAAAATCTGTCGGTCCAAAACTTGTCCACGCTCATCGCACCAAATTGTTGAGTGTTTTTCTCTATCTTCTTCATATGGTAATGTTGTATAATTATATGATATGGTTATTGTTTACTATATATTGATGCGATATTCTAGAGTATGTTCCATGCATATCAACACGTATTCCAGACTTAACATGTGTTTATATGATCCCATGCGCGATTCCACGTGTGGCCTTGTAGGGGAGTATAAGTACCCCTCTTGCGATCACTTAACATCATGCAAGCTCGATACATGAGCTTGATCTACGAACTTGGTATACGAGCTTAACATACGAACCGTGTAGAATCTAGCCTAGTTCCATTCAAATTGTGAGTCGGTAATAATAAGTATCATAACAAATCTCAACTTGTGACTAATTTTATATTAAAAATATGTTTTTTGAATTCAATGTTTTTTTATTCAAGCATTTCAAAATATGAGATAAGCTGAATTCATGGGCAACTCTATGAATGGTTAATAGTATATCATTTTTTTTTCTTTTTGCGGGGACTACAAGCAAAAATATAAATATTTGAAGCTTACAATTATCCACGCTACTTTTTGTCCTCTTCGTTTTACCATGATTACTTATGTTTATTTCGACTAGCCACGTCCCGGAATTGGTCCCCATCCTATTTATGTTTATTTTCTGGTTCCAATAATTAAGACAGATTATTATTATTATTATTATTATTATTATTTTATACATGCTTCTTAATTCAACTTTGACTTGCGGTTGTAGTTTGAAGCAGAATCTATTTATATTTCCCTCATATATTTACTTTTTTCTCAAATTCCTTTAACATCAAATTTCAATGGTAAATATTAATGGAGTTTTAGTTTGGTTGATTTTGACAATAAGTACATATTTTGAAGTGTTGAAGCCGAAAAAAATTAAAGATAGGGAAGAGATTCACCTGTTTCTTTAAAAAACTTTAGAGGGTTTATAATTTTTGAACTTTTTATGTCTTTTATCCAACTAATTTTCTATTTTTAAAGTTTTTATTATTTATTTATCTATTTTATATTTTTTTAAAATTAAGATTAAATTAACAAATTTTTAAACTTTTTAAAATTTAAACTAAATTAATAGAATCTGAAAATATTGAAAGATTAAATTTTTATTATGCAAATAAAAAACCACATTTACATTTCATTGATGATTCTGACTAAATCGAAACATTATAAAATTGAATGTGGAACACTGTTTGAACAGGTTACCCTTCAGGTTCCTTTCACTAGTAATATGATCTACCACTTAGTACTCACAACCTCTTGAAAAGAAAATGATGCCACCGATTACGATGTCCATTACTTAAACTGTACTTTAATCCATAAATTATGCAGTAAAAGCAGGTATATTGAAGACAAAGCCATCACAAATTAAAAATCAAAATTATGATCAAAACATTAAGATGGAAATTTGGGACATAACCTATAATTAAAACCACTTAAATTCCCTCTCCATCTCTAGTCAACAACCTTACAATTAATGTCGTTGTGAACCAATCAAGTTTAGCACTTAGTTTGACTAATTTAATTTTCTGGAAAGAGATAATAGATAATTAAGTTTGACTTTATTATTTCATAGCAATATTAAGTTTGAAGGAGAGATAACAGTAAATTTCCCATTCCACCAGTTTTGCAACCTATCATTGTTTTTTATATTTAACGTTGGTATTCGACTTTGAAGACCTCAAATGGAAGACAATTTCCCAACTCTTTCTATTTCTCTAAACTTCAACTTCAGATATAAGTTGAAGTTTCAAACACAAATTTTATTAATATATTGTTCTCGTGTTGCTACAATAATTTTTATTAAATTGTTTTGTTTTAGATTTTAAAATGTGTTATATAACTAAATGTTTGAGGAAAAAAACTATAAAAAATTTAATACTTGAATTTGAAAAATATTAGAAAGAAATCAACTATTATGTATCAAACATAAATTCATTAATTTGAAGTTTTAGTAAATTTATTAAAATAAATATCTCAATTAGTTTAATATTTAATTATCAAAAATAAAAGTAAAAAGAAAAACCTCACAGACGACATTAATATTCACTAAGAGAATGGACATACTTTATAATAAATCAAATATATATTACTTTCTTTTTACTTTCTCGATGCTAATATTTCTAAGAGGTAATTAATTGATATTGTACAAGCCCAATCTGAACCAGCCCAAACCCAAGACCCAAAACAGACCTAACCCCTAACCCTAGCCGCCGCACCCATCACCTACCCTCTGCCACCGCCACCAACTCCGCCGATCACCTGCCCTTCTGACGTCGCCCTACCTGCTCCACCTGCAAGGAGAGAAACAAACACGCAAGGCAGAGGCAAAAACAAAAAAATAATAGAAATAGAAATAGGTATTGTAATCGGTTATATAAAGAGAAGAAGAAAATGTAAACGGGGGGGGGGCTTCCGATTTTTTGGGTATCAAACAAGGGATTCAACCTAAAAATAACAAAGGAGGCAGATTCAAGGTCTTTTCCTTCTCAAGTTTTGAAATTTATTTATTTATTTTGTTCTCTTTTTTTCTTCATACACACATAAAATAAATATAGTAAAAAGGGAGTTAAAAAGGGTCATACCTACGCCGTATCGAAAAAGGACCAAAAAAAGTCCAAATTTTGAGCCTCTGGCCGCCGCACACGGTGGCGCTACTGCGGAGGCTCGCCGGAGTCCCTCGCCGGACTTGTGGCATGAGAGAGCATCCCTCTCTCTCCCTCCTTCTCTGTTTTTTTTTAAAATGAAGAACTGCTTGTTTTTTTGGTTTTTTTTATTTTTATACTAAACGTGAAACGGCGCCGTTTTGAGACTCATTGACCCGCGCGGTGACCCGACCCGAAGGGGAGGATCCGCGTGTTTTCTTTTAATGGATTAATTGCGCGCGCAGTCCCCTTGATTTTGCAATGTATTATAATTTGATCCTTTTTCGTTGTTTTCTCTTATTTTTAATTTAGCCCTGCAATTTTATCTTTGTTTCGAGTTGGTCCACTGCTGCGCTGTGTTTTGGGGGCTTTGGGTTATTTACTATTTTGATCCCCCTCTTTCGGCGCGTCACAATTTAATCCTCTTTACTCTTTTTTTTATTTCGATTTTGCCCAATACTTTTGTTTTTTATTGCTATTTAGTCCATCTGTTTTATTTTTGTATCTTATTTTTTTTACTCATCTATTCATTATTATATTTCTATATTATATTATTATTTTTGTATTATTATTATTATCATTATTATAGTTGCTCTTATATACACGTATATTTCTTTTATATATAAATATATTTTTCTATATATTTACATGCATACTTTTTGTACTATATATATACATATACACTTATTTTTATACTTTATTTGTGCATGCATATATGTTCATAATAATCGTACATATTTCTAATCTTCGTAAATAGTACATATTTTTACATATATATATTTGTATTACTTCTATTTTCATAATTTTTATGTATATCTATACACATATATATTTTTATGAATATATACACATACTTATGTGTCCCTTTTTTTATATATATGTAAATCTCCATACATTTTACATATGCATATAAATTCATATTTTTATATATTTTATAATACATACACGTACGTATACTTTCATATTTTATAATTCTCGCATACATACATACCTATATCTATAAATATTATAATGTTATTCATTAATCATTGTTTCATTTGATGGTAATTTATTCATTTATTTACATGCTCTTTATTATTTTACATAAGTGCTTTATTTATTTTATTTTATTTTATTTTATATTGTTTCACATGTTATTGATTTGTTTTTTTTATTTATTTTATTTAGTTGTTATGGCCTGTATTATTTTTATATACATTTTCGTATCTATCATGGTATTACCACGCATATCGATAATGGAATTAGTTTCCATCCCTTTTTTATAACGACTATATATGTTGTTTTGCTCGGTATGACAAAATTTGTTTTTTTTAAAGATGGCATTTCGTGTTTAGATTCGTGAGGATCGTACCCTAACTTACTGAGTTTCAATTTTCACGATAAATCTAAATGCACGAATCCTTTTAAACTCAAATTTTAAATGATCTCGGGATTAAAAAAATCGCGTCCTAACTTACTGGTCGTGATCTCGTTTTTTAAAATCCGAGATGGCTAAATTTTTTTAAATAAGTATTTTTTCATTCGCGTATCGGGAATTCGAGACATTGTGTCCTAACTTACTGGATATGATTCTCTTTCTCGAATAACGTGAAATATGTTTCTTTTCCAATTTTTTTATTTTATTTTAACACGAGGATCGTATTTTTAATTTTTCCAAGGTTCTCAATTTTTGACATTAAGACATTAAGTAATCAACTAGGTACCAATTTTGGGCGTATCGAGGGTGCTAATCCTTCCTCGTGCGTAACCGACTCCCGAACCCGTTTTTCTGAATTTCGTGGACCAAACTTGTTGTTTTAATAAAATCAAACCGTTTATTAAAAACAACCCCTCTTCGAGGTGATCCAATCGCACCTCATAAAAAAAGGGGATTGGTGGCGACTCCCGTTTCTTTTTTCAAAACCCAAGTCAACCCCGTTTTTCATCCAAAAAATGGTGTCAACAGCTTGGCGACTCCACTGGGGACATAAAATAAGAGAGTCAAGCCACGAGTTGATTATTTTTTGTCTTTTTGCCGAAAGTTAAAATTTTGGTTTAAATTTACGATCCTCTCATTGCATTTCATTTGTTTTGAGTTATAGTTTTCATCAGGTGTTGTATTTTAAATTTTTATATCTTTCTGCATTGCATTGCATGACCGTTGGTCACACCTTTTTAAGTGGGAGTGAGAAACTACGCCTTCGTGAGGTTTTCACCTCCGCATGGGATAGTGAATCGCTTCCGGGATACAGCCGTACCTATGTCTTCGTGAGATTTTCATCTCCGCATGGCCATAGGGAAATGTATCCCCCTGAATCGAACTTGGTCCGTATGAGCCTATAATGGGTGAGGATCGAGGAATCGGCTGATTCAGGTACCTTATCTCTAGAGCCATACCACATGTAGTGAACCTTAGGAACCGACCTAGGTAGAGCTACTCCAAATTTTTAGTGCTTACCTAAATGAATGTTGTATTTTAAATCTTATTCTGTGTTTAATGCTAATTTACTTTGTTTGTGATTGCATGGCATCTTCATTCTAAAAGAGGTGTCGATTTACATTCAGTTTCTCAGTAGAAAGCTTATCATGGAAAAGGGGTTTGTTGATAAAGTAGAGGATAATGCGGCTGTGCGAATATGGGCTGAAACGACACAACGGGAGAAAGGCGATAGTCTTACCGAAGGGTACGTGTCAGAATTGTGGGATTTTACCCGTATCAGTGTAATCCAGAATGACCTTCGAGAAATGAAAGAAGTCTGGGATCAATGGGATGTCGAGGCCAAGCAGCTGTTCTATTGTAACTACGGTGACTTACCTTATCTGCTTAGTGTCAAAGTGGACAAGTATTTATTTCGAGCCCTTGCTCAGTTCTGGAATCCTGCCTACAGTTGTTTCACTTTTGGGAAAGTAGATTTGACGCCTACTGTGGAGGAGTATACGACCTTGCTTCGGTGCCCAAAGATTCAAGTCGACAAGGCTTATTCCAGAGCTGCTTGTGTCCCTCCGTTGTTAAAGAAATTAATGAACATCACTGGGATGAGCGAGCAGTGGGTCGCTGCCCGGATCCAACAGAAAGGCGACAGTAAATGTGTTCCTTGGAAAAGTTTGCGAGATTTGGTGCTTGTACATCCTGACTTAAAGAAAAGGGTCGATGTCTTCGCTTTAGGTATATATGGACTAGTGGTTTTCCCCAAAGCTTTAGGACACATAGACGAGGCTGTATCTGATTTGTTTGATCGGCTTAGTAAAGGGGTGACACCGGTTCCGGCAATACTCGCTGAAACTTTTAGATCCCTGAATGCGTGTCGAAAAGCAGGGGAGGGAAGGTTTATTGGATGCGCGCAGCTCTTATTGGCATGGTTCCATAGCCACTTCTGGAAGGTCGAAAAGGTCTCTTATCGGGTATTCTCCGATAGCTACTCCCCTCTAGGAGAATTGGTGGCCACGCCAAGACGGGATGATATTTCAGAAGAAAAATGGATAGAGATACTCCAGAATCTCCAGGATGAAGATATTGAATGGAGGGCTCCTTGGTTAATTCCTGATGAGATATTGTACCGATGTGGAGATTTTGACTGGGTTTCGCTGCTCGGAATATGGGGAGCTATCGGATATGCTCCTCTACTCGTATCAAGACAATATAGATCACGACAATTCATACCAGCAACGCAGGGGTTGGCTTATAGTGATTTTTCCTATAGGGAGGACAATTACAAGAAGAAGGTTCGAGAAATATCTAGTGCCTGGAACCAGACTCGTCGAATGAAGATCTTAGCCGTGGGTCCGACAATTACCCCCGAGTATGGTCAGTGGCGTGATCAAAGGATCAACGACAACATCCCGGCGTCAAATTCAGAAACTGCTCGATCTTTAGAGGAACACTTACAAGTTTTGCCTTCTGAGATAGAAATCATCAAACAAGAATTCGAAAAAAGGAGTTTAGAATTGGGGAAGAAGATAGAACAACTAGAGGAAGAAAAAATGCAGTTAGGACTGGATGTGGACATTCAAAGATTAGAGGCCAACAAGTTGAGAAAAGGAAAGAACAAAGCAGAAGAAGATTTGGACAGCCTGAAGACAGATTACAAGAAGTTGCGTAAGTCGGTAAGAGCTGCTGGCTTGGGTAAAACGCCAGAACAATGGCGACAAGAAATTCAGGAGGAAAAGACGAAAGCTAATCAATGGAAAAAGAAATTCCAGGATACTCGGGCTCGAGAAGTCGCCTTGGGAAAGAGTCTACTAGATTGCCAAGACGAGAAGACGGAGTTGAAGGTCCGGATAACTGAACTAGAAAGATCGCTTCACCAGTACTGTAATCGTAATGCTACGGTTGAATTAAGGGCAAGCTTAGACAAAATTGAAGAATTGAAAAGACAAATAGGAGGGCTAGAGAATGCATTGCACAATAGTGAAATCCGGATAGAGCTTCTGGAAGAAAGTAATGAGCAGTGGCAAAGACAATTCCGTCGGTCTCAAGAGCAGATTGGAGAAAGAGATTATATTATGGGAGAGGCGGTGACTCAAGTACGCGAGGTAGCTGATCATCTGCAAACTCTAGCGGTTCAGGCTAATCTATTAAGTTTGAAGTATGAGTTAGAGTCCGACAGGGGCCGAGAGTTAGCTTAGCTTCTTAGAAAGGTTAAGGCTTTGAGTGTAAGGGCAAAGCCATATATGTAGTCTATTTTATGTAAAGAAACTCTTTATCTAGTAAAGTTTTCTAATGAAGTTGAATGAGAATCAGTGCCTCTTTTTCTTTGCATTCTTTTCATGCATTACATCACATCGTATGCATTAATGACCATTAAAAAAAACCTAATCGAATAAAATCATTTCAGTTAACCTGGAAAACCAACAAAGTTACGGTACCCGAGCTAAGACAAAAATTATGGACCAAAGGTTGGAGAAGCTAGAACGACTTCAAAAAGAAATGCAAGACCAGTTGCAGGCGCAAATGAAAGAGCAAATAGAAAAGATTCAGCGTGACATGGTGCAAAAGATGGAGGAGTCCCAAAATGATCTGGTGGCTAAGATGACGCAATTATTGAAGGGAGTAGATAAGGGTAAAGGTCCTGTGATTGTTAGTGAAGAAGAAAACAATGGTGAACCACTTTATCCTCCAGGTTTCACGCCTCCGCATGCGCAAGTACAGACTGAGCTGCATCCGCGGAGACCCTCTGTGTCGGTTAGGCCCCAGCAGTTCCAGGGCGATGCTTCAATCCCAATGAATTTTCAACCCGGAGCGGGCTTTAATCCCGGTGATAGCCCGAATAATATTGCTGTCCCGGATCTTGACGAGATGGTTGAAAAGGACAAGGCGAAGGAGGAATTTCCAAAACAATTTGAGGAGAAATGGAAATGGATAGAAGAGAAGTTTAGGGCAATAGAAAGCATCGAAAGCTATGGAATAGATGCAAAAGATCTGAGCTTGGTTCCGGACTTGGTGCTCC
Source organism: Gossypium hirsutum (assembly GCF_007990345.1). NCBI lineage: Eukaryota > Viridiplantae > Streptophyta > Magnoliopsida > Malvales > Malvaceae > Gossypium > Gossypium hirsutum. The sequence goes on from NC_053426.1 coordinate 106,303,364, forward strand.
CTTACAAATTTAAGATGCCGGAATTTGAGAAATACAACGGGACTAGTTGCCCAGGATCCCATATTACTATGTTTTGTAGAAGAATGACGGGGCATATTAATAATGATCAATTATTAATACATTGCTTTCAGGAAAGTCTTACGGGAGCGGCGTCGAAGTGGTACAATCAGTTGAGCCGAGCTAAGATTGCTACTTGGAGGGATTTAGCACAGGCTTTCCTGAGACAATATAATCATGTCTCAGAAATGATGCCTGACAGGATAACTCTGCAAAATTTAGAGAAGAAATCGAACGAAAGCTTCAGACAATATGCGCAGAGGTGGAGAGAGGTGGCGGTTCAGGTCCAACCACCGCTTTTGGAAAAAGAGATGACGATGCTTTTTATTAATACTTTGAAAGCCCCGTTCATCACTCACATGTTGGGAAGCGCTTCAAAAAATTTCTCGGATATAATCATGAATGGTGAAATGATTGAGCATGCCATTAAAAGTGGAAAAATAGATGGAGGAGAAAATAATAGGAGGGCACCCCGAGGAAAAGAGAAAATGAAGTGAATAATGTGAATGCTTATGGTAGGTCAATTACCGTGAATCAACCAAAGAAAGTGGTTGCTAATCAACAGGGATCATCAAGACAAGAGTCAGGAGCTAGGCAAACTACTGAAAAGCCCCAATTCACGCCAATCCCGATGTCATACAAGGAGTTGTATCAGACTTTATTCGATGCACATGTTGTTGCTCCTCGTTACTTGAGTCCTCTACAACCCCCGTATCCAAAATGGTATGATACGAACGCGCAATGTGATTATCATGCGGGAATTTCTGGGCACTCGATAGAAAATTGTACTGCCTTCAAGAAGGTAGTAGAAGGACTTATCAATTTAGGTGTTGTCAAACTTGACGACTCACCTAACGCAAAGAATCCGTTACCTAATCACGCAGATAAGGGGGTGAATATGGTTAGCGAAGGTACGGGAGAAGAAGTCAAGACTGACATTGCTGAAGTAAAAACTCCATTGAAACGGGTCTGGAAAGAAATGGCGAAAAGAGGTTTGGTTATTTCAGATTCTGAGGAAGGGCATGAGATGGGAAATTATTGTGAATTTCACCATAAAACAGGGCACGAAATCCAAGAATGTAAAGGATTTAAGGCTTTGGTTCAAAGCATGATGGATAACAAAGAGATGAGGTTTTACGAAGATGCGAAAGAAATGAGGAGCATATGCGCGACAGAGTTGGGAACAAAGGCTCCAAATCATCCTGTGGTCATTATCTCACGCCCTAAGGGTAATGAGGTTAGGGCTCAGGTAACACCGAAAATTGTAATCCAGAAACCATCAAATTTCTCTTATAGGGATAACAAAATGGTGCCGTGGAATTACGGGTGTAATGTGACCGTTTTGGGAAAAGAAGCAGAAAGAAATCAGGAAACGGGTTCTTACACGCGCAATGGAAAAAGATATGACGCTCAAGCAGAGTCGTCCAGGGAAGAGAATTGGAAGAAAGAACCGAGGAAAGGGAAAGCAGTAGAAGTTGAACCGTTGGTAAATGAACCAATAAAAGAAGAGGAAGCAAAGGAGTTTTTGAAGTTTTTGAAACACAGTGAATACAGTGTTGTGGAGCAACTACACAAACAGCCAGCCCGCATTTCTGTATTAGCTTTACTCTTAAACTCGGAAGTACATCGGAATACACTATTAAAGGTGCTAAACGAAACATATGTGGCTGACGATATTTCGGTAAACAAGCTGGATCGGCTGATCAACAATATTGGTGCTGACAATTTTATCTTCTTCAGTGATGATGAAATACCATCCGGAGGAAGAGGTTCTACTAAAGCCCTACATGTTACTGTCCGATGCAAAGGGTACACACTCCCGGGGGCCTTGGTTGATAATGGATATGCACTAAATGTATTGCCTTTGTCCACTCTTAGTCGATTACCAATAGACAGTTCGCACATGAAAGCATACCAGAGCATAGTAAGGGCATTTGATGGAACAAAAAAGGAGGTTATGGGGAGAATTGAGGTACCATTAAGGATTGGCCCAGTCACTTATGAGGTGGATTTCTTGGTAATGGATATTAAACCCTCCTACAACTGTCTATTGGTAATGGATACACTCAGCAGGGGCAGTACCTTCATCATTACATCAGAAGGTGAAGTTGGTATCGGAGGATCGGTTGGTAACAATAGATGCAGAGGAGGATATTATCGCAATGATGACTAGCGATGCACCTTATGTGGACATCAACGATGAGGCACTAGAATGTTCTTTTCGGTCGTTAGAATTTGTGAACGCGATGTTTATCGCGGAGAGAAATAGAATTCCAGTACCGAAAATATCCAGGACCATTGAGATGGGATTGCGATTGATGGTAGGAAGAGGAGCCTTACCCGGGAAAGGATTGGGAAAATATCTTCAGTGAAGGATTGAGGCACCAATGCCGAAGGAAAAGTTTGATAGATTTGGTTTAGGGTACAAGCCAGACATGAAGCAGAAGAAGAAAGAAATAGAGAAGAGACAAGAGAGAAGAAGGGCGCGTTTGAATGGACATGAAGCTAAGTGTGAGCCTTTAACCTTTCCCCACATATCTGCATCTTTTGTGTCGGGAGGATTTATCCATTCTGAATGTGGAGTGTCCGGTAGCGGCATGGGAGGAATGTTGGAAAATGTTTATACCAATGCCATAGAAGCAACGGAAAGGAGGGCTTTGTTGGAGATCTGCCCTTATGAGCCTGGAAGCGAGCTAAACAATTGGACTGCTGAAGAAATCCCTGTAGTCTTTAGGGCTTATTCAGAGTAATGCTCAAAACATTCCTGTTGTTTGTTGGCCTAGAAACAATATGAAATTTTTTGTGAAATAGGCATGGGGCCTAAATATCATTATTTTAATGAAATACATGTCAACGTTCATCTTGATCAGTCTTTTTTTTTATATTTTTCATTTGGTTGATTGTCTTACAAATAATTCTTTCATTTGTAATTCTTTTGCACAAACATATTCATAAATTTATATTCTTGGTATATTCTTTGATATGCCTTCATAGGTCTTCAGATATCAATGACATGAGTGACGCTGCCTTAAACACGGAGCCTATTTTTGAGCAAGAGGTGTGTTCAGAAGGATCCCACGACTTTGAAAATGACGAAGATTATGATGCATCTCCGGACTTGTTAAGAATGATGGAACAAGAGGATAAGCATATCCTACCTCATAGGGAATTGTTAGAAATAGTGAGCCTAGAGGATGGAAAGGAGGTGAAAATTGGAACTGAAATCACCGCAAAGACAAGACAAGACCTCATTAATTTGCTCCGAGAGTTCAAGGATGTTTTCGCGTGGTCGTACCAAGATATGCCTGGGCTAAGTACTAACATTGTGGTGCATCGTCTGCCCATAAAAGAGGATTGTAAACCCGTTCAACAGAAGCTCAGGAGAATGAGACCTGACATTGTGTTGAAAATAAGAGAAGAAGTCAAAAGACAATTCGACGCTGGATTCTTACAAGAGGTCAAGTATTCGGATTGGGTAGCCAACATCGTCCCTGTTCCCAAAAAAGATGGAAAGGTACGAATGTGTGTGGATTATAGAGATTTGAACAAGGCTAGTCCAAAGGACAACTTTCCACTGCCTCACATTGATACTTTGGTAGATAACACGGCGGGCTATTCATTGTTTTCTTTCTTGGACGGTTTCTCTGGATACAATCAAATAAAGATACATCCTGGAGACATGAGAAAAACCACATTCATTACCTTATGGGGAACATTCTGTTACAATGTAATGCCCTTCGGATTGAAGAATGCGGGAGCAACGTATCAAAGAGCTATGGTGACTTTGTTTCACGACATGATGCACAAGGAGATCGAAGTCTATGTTGACGATATGATCGCGAAGTCTAGAACGGAAGAAGAGCATGTTCAGGTCTTGAAAAGGTTATTTTTGAGATTAAAGAAATTTCAGCTTAAGCTTAACCCGGCCAAATGCACGTTTGGAGCTAGATCAGGGAAGTTGTTAGGCTTCATAGTTAGCAAAAAGGGGATCGAGGTTGACCCAAACAAAGTAAAGGCAATACGAGATTTACCTCCCCCGCGCACTCAGAAGGAGGTTCGAGGTTTCCTAGGGAGGCTGAATTACATTGCTCGGTTCATCTCACAACTGACAGAGAAATGTGATCCAGTATTCGGCTCTTAAAGAAACATAATCCGGGTGAATGGGATGAAGAGTGTCAGAGGGCTTTCGATAGGATAAAGCAGTACTTGGCTAATACTCCAGTCTTATCACCTCCAAGTCCAGATAGGCCATTGATATTGTATCTGACAGTGTTGGAGAATTCCATGGGATGCGTATTGGGCCAACATGATGAGACGGGAAAGAAAGAAAGGGCAATATACTATCTCAGTAAGAAATTTACCGATTGCGAAATAAGGTACTCATCAATTGAGAAGTTGTGTTGTGCTCTAATCTGGGCAACCCGAAGACTGAGGCAGTATATGTTGTATCACACGACTTGGTTGATTTCAAAGTTAGATCCTTTAAAATATATGATGGAATCGACTGCTTTGAACGGAAGAATGGCTAGATGGCAGATCTTGCTCTCAGAATTTGATATAGTATATGTCAGTCAGAAGGCCATAAAGGGAAGTGCCATAGCCGATTTCCTAGCTAGTAGAGCCTTGGAGGACTATGAATCTTTGAATTTCGATTTTCCAACGAGGACTTGATGTATGTGGCGAATACTGAAGAAAATCCTCAATGGATCACGTATGGAAGTTAAATTTGATGGAGCTTCAAATGCTACGGGTAATGGAGTTGGGGCAGTCTTGGTATCCCCAAGTGGAGATCATTATCCTGTTGCTAGCAAGTTGGACTTCGATTGTACAAATAACATGGCAGAATATGAAGCATGTATTATGGGCATTCGTGCAGCCATTGAACGGAACATCAAAGTACTGAGAGTATACGGGGATTCAGCGTTGGTGATATACCAACTCAAAGGGGAGTGGGAGACTAGAGATCCTAAGCTAATCGGCTATAGAAAACTAGTTCTTGAATTGGCTGAGGAGTTTGACGATATCACCTTTTATTACCTCCCACGGGAGGAAAACCAAATGGCTGATGCATTAGCTACTCTAGCTTCGATGATTCAGGTGAATAGACTTGAGGCAATGAGGCCTGTTCAGATGAGTATCTCTGAGACCCCGGCTAATTGCTGTAATATTGAGGAGGAGGGAAAAGATGATTGTCCTTGGTATCGGAGTATCTTACAATATGTGAAGAATCGGGAATACCCTGATCAAGCGACAGAGAATGACAAAAGAACTCTGAGAAAGATAGCCATTGAATATGTCGTAGATGGAGAAGTGTTATATAAAAGAAGGAAGGATCAAGTATTGTTAAGATGTGTAGATGCGGTAGAAGCCAAGAAAATTTTGGAAGAAGTCCATGAGGGTATTTGTGGGACGCACGCCAGTGGTTTCACGATGGCTAGACAGATCATGAGATTTGGGTACTATTGGCCCACCATGGAAGGAGATTGCATTGATCATGCCAGGAAGTGCCACAAATGCCAAATTTACGGAGACAAAATACACGCGCCTCCTTCACCTCTTCACGTCATGACCTCTCCTTGGCCGTTTTCCATGTGGGGTATGGATGTTATTGGGCCAATATCACCAAAGGCTTCTGATGGGCATCGCTTCATCTTCGTAGTAATTGATTACTTTACCAAGTGGGTGGAGGCTGCTTCATATGCAAATGTCACAAAAGCAGTAGTCAGCAAATTCTTGAAGAAGGAGATCATTTGTCGATATGGGATGCCTGAGAGGATCATATCCGACAATGCGATGAACTTGAATAATAGCACAATAGCTGAAGTTTGTAGCAAATTTAAAATTAAGCATCATAACTCATCGCCGTATCGTCCCAAAATGAATGGTGCAGTGGCGGCGGCCAATAAAAACATTAAAAGGATTGTGGGGAAAATGACTGAAACCTACAAGGATTGGCATGAGAAGTTATCATTTGCTCTCCTTGCCTATCGAACATCTGTTAGAACTTCTACTGGGGCAACGCCTTTTTCTTGGTTTATGGAATGGAGGTAGTATTACCCATTGAAGTTGAAATCCCTTCTCTACGGGTGTTATCTGAGCTACAGTTGGATGAAGCCGATTGGATCCAATCTCGGTACGATCAGTTGAACCTAATAGAAGAAAAGAGGCTAAGAGCTATTCACCATGGGCAAATGTACCAGAAACGAATGATGCGAGCCTATAATAAAAAGGTTCGCCCCCGAGAGTTTCGTGAAGGAGACTTGGTACTAAAAAAGATCCTTCCTATGCAAAAAGATTTTAGAGGAAAATGGATGCCAAATTGGGAAGGTCCTTATGTTGTAAAGAAGGCCTTTTCCGGTGGAGCTTTGATCCTATGCGAGATGGATGGCAAAAGTTTACCAAATCCTGTAAACGCAGACTCCGCCAAGAAATATTTCACTTGAAAGAAAGGGGAACAAAGTGAAAACCCGTAAAGGGCGCTTTGCTTCCTAAAAAAAAAAAAAGGAGACTTTGGAGAGGCTAAGGTGAAAACCCGTAAAGGGCACTTTGAGACCAAAGAGGGCTTGAGTCGAAAACCCGAAAAGGGCGACTCAAGTATTGGGGCAGGATTGGAACATCAGGACTTGAGTGGATCAAATTTCGATCGGGGGGATATGATGATCTTCCTTTACTTGAACCAATAAGAAAGGATATGCAACGTCTTGGAACATTGACAGAGTATTGCAGATCTCCTGAACACATGTCAAACTTAGAAGGGTCTTCGGAAAGTTTGTACAGAGAAACTCAAGCGGCGATAACTGGGGCACCTAGTTCTTATGTGTATTCTTGAAAATACATTTCTTTTATTTTCTTTCTTTCTTCCTTTCCTTTTGTGAAAACGCACATTCTCAATCCACTTCTTTGTTACCTTTCTTTCGCTATCTTCGACGTTTTATTTGAGTTATGATCAGAAACGAGCCTTATTTTTATCCATTGTTATGGTCTTTTTGCAAACATGTTGCATAGGAATAATGATTAACGAACTAATAAAACTTTCAGGAAAGAGGTTTTGCATATTACTCTGAAAATTTCTAAATAATATAGGGACCTGAAACATGACTATTGTTTAGAAGATAACAAGTTTAAAGGGTGAAATAGCTAAGAAGGAAGAGTCTAAGTTAAAGACTATCCTTTCAGGTTTTGTCGTCTAAACATTGATTGAACAAAATGACAAGCTGTCGTGTTAATTACAAAGCTTAAATGAACAAGCAAGCAATGATCATCAGGCAATAGAAAGAGGTCACCTCGGAGAAGAGAGCCTTCACTTGCGCATAAGACTTTCGTACGACACCTTGAGAATGATGTAGGAAACCAGAACAGTTCAGATCCTACATCCCCGAATTGTGATAAAAGAGGACAAAGGAAAAGCCACATATTTCTACCCTTAGATTACTGTGAGAGAATGATGGTACAAATTTTGGCGTCCTAGTGGATATAACTTTGAGGTTTACAATGGGGACAGTCTGGCTAAATGTTCTTCAGAAAAATCAGTCAAGCGAGAAGGCGTTGTAGCACGTCAGTCACAAAACCTTGAGTAGTGATAACCTAAGCGAGATCATCTCGAAAAATAAAATTCTGCATTCATGCAAACACCATTCACATATGTCTAGTTAGGAGCATTTGTTTCATTTTGATCATGTCATCCTAATCATTAGCATAATAGGTTTATTATACAGGTCTTATCTCCTGAGATTACAGTGGAACAAAAGAATCAGATCTTATTCTGAGGTACGCGAGCAATAAGAGAGTCTTTCCTGAGATTAAGCGGAGCAGATCAAGATAGTAATCCTATCTCCTTGAGATTACAATGGAGCGGATTAAGGATCTTATCTCTCTGAAGTTACAGTAGAGAAGATCACATCAGGTCTTATCTCCCTGAGATTACAGTGGACAGACCAAAGAATTCAGATCTTATCTCCCTGAGATTACAGCGGAGCAGATCGAAGACACTATCCTATCTCCCTGAAGTTACAGTGGAGCGGATTAAAATAAGAGATCTTATCTCCCTGAGATTACAGCGGAGCAGATCGAAGACACTATCTTATCTCCCGAAGTTACAGTGGAGCGGATTAAAGGATCTTATCTCTCTGAGGTTACAGCAGAGTAGATCGCATCAAGTCTTATTTCCCTGAAGATGCAGTGGAACAGATGAAAAATAAGGCGTGTTCCCTAGTTGTGCGGAGCGGATAGAGATAGTGATCTTATCTGTCTAATCTTATTCCCTAAAGTGTAGTGGAATAGATGGAAGCGAAGTCACAAACCTTGTCTCTCTGAAGTTGCAGTAAAGCAGGTTGGAGTCACGAAACTTATCCCCCTGAAGTTGCAGTGGCCCAAGTTGAAGATATGAGTCCGATCTCCCTGAAGTGCAGTGGAGCGGGCAAAATGATGACCTACCCCTGAAGTAAAAGAATGGATTGAAGTTACAGCATATCTCTCTGAAGTTGCAGTGGAGTGGATTGAGCAACAGACAATGATGAATGAAATACTGAAAGAGAAGCGTAAGAGAAGTCAGACTCGACGAGACCGGCGAAATTGGGCTTTCTTAGTCTTTGCTCTGTTATCGACACGCAACGGTAGCAAATAGG